>NC_059214.1:47585239-47687739 GCF_020615455.1 Coregonus clupeaformis | reverse complement strand
ACACACACTACTGCCACCCTCCCATTAAGTGCCAGCCACACGCCCATGTGGACAACAGAAAAGGCCAAATGAGCTTAGTCGCGCCTACCCATAGTCCTGAGTTTCACATGACATCAACATGTGGGTGCGCTTGGAATCACCCACACCCATACACTTGTACAGTTGAGGTGTCTGCATGCATACACAAGCACATACAGTCATATACTCTTTGTCTCTGTGTCTCTCTGTCTCTCTGTATGTCTGTCTCTCTGTCTGTCTCTCTGTCTCTCTCTCTGTCTCTGTCTCTCTCTCGGTCTCTGTCTTTGTCTCTCTCTCTGTCTCTCTCTGTCTCTCTCGGTCTCTCTATCTCTCTTTGTCTCTCTCTCTGTCTGTCTCTGTCTCTCTTTCTCTCTCTCTCTCTGTCTCTGTCTCTGTCTCTGTCTCTGTCTCTGTCTCTGTCTCTGTCTCTCTCTCTGTCTCTGTCTCTGTCTCTCTCTCTGTCTCTGTCTCTCTCTGTCTCTCTCTCTCTCTCTCTCTCTCTCTCTCAATTCAATTTAATTCAATTTAAGGGCTTTATTGGCATGGGAAACGTGTGTTAACATTGCCAAAGCAAGTGAAGTAGATAGTAAACAAAAGTGAAATAAACAATAAATATTAACAGTAAACATTACACTCAGAAGTTTCAAAAGAATAAAGACATTTCAAATGTCATATTATGTATATATACAGTGTTGTAGCAATGTGCAAAGAGTTAAAGTACAAATGGGAAAATAAATAAACATAAATATAGGTTGTATTTACAATGGTGTTTGTTCTTCACTGGTTGCCCTTTTCTTGTGGCAACAGGTCACAAATCTTGCAGCTGTGATGGCACACTGTGGTTTTTCACCCAGTAGATAAGGGAGTTTATTAAAATTGGGTTTGTTTTCGAATTCTTTGTGGATCGCTGTAATCTGAGGGAAATATGTGTCTCTAATATGGTCATACATTTGGCAGGAGGTTAGGAAGTGCAGCTCAGTTTCCACCTCATTTTGTGGGCAGTGTGCACATAGCCTGTCTTCTCTTGAGAGCCAGGTCTGCCTACGGCGGCCTTTCTCAATAGCAAGGCTATGCTCACTGAGTCTGTACATAGTCAAAGCTTTCCTTAAGTTTGGGTCAGTCACAGTGGTCAGGTATTCTGCCACTGTGTACTCTCTGTTTAGGGCCAAATAGCATTGTAGTTTGCTCTGTTTTTTTGTTTGTTCTTTCCAATGTGTCAAGTAATTCTCTTTTTGTTTTCTCACGATTTGGTTGGGTCTAATTGTGTTGTTGTTGTTGTTGTTGTCCTGGGGCTGTGTGGGGTCTGTTTGTGTTTGTGAACAGAGGCCCAGGACAAGCTTACTTAGGGGACTCTTCTCCAAGTTCATCTCTCTGTAGGTGATGGCTTTGTTATGGAAGGTTTGGGAATCGCTTCCTTTTAAGTGGTTATAGAATTTAACGGCTCTTTTCTGGATTTTGATAATTAGCGGGTATTGGCCTAATTCTGCTCTGCATGCATTATTTGGTGATTTACGTTGTACACGGAGGATGTTTTTGCAGAATTCTGCATGCAGAGTCTCAATTTGGTGTTTGTCCCATTTTGTGAATTCTTGGTTGGTGAGCGGACCCCAGACCTCAGAACCATAAAGGGCAATGGGTTCTATAACTGATTCAAGTATTTTTAGCCAGATCCTAATTGGTATGTCAAATTGTATGTTCCTTTTGATGGCATAGAAGGCCCTTCTTGCCTTGTCTCTCAGATCGTTCACAGCTTTGTGGAAGTTACCTGTGGTGCTGATGTTTAGGCCGAGGTATGTATAGTTTTTTGTGTGCTCTAGGGCAACGGTGTCTAGATGGAATTTGTATTTGTGGTCCTGGCAACTGGACCTTTTTTGGAACACCATTATTTTTGTCTTACTGAGATTTACTGTCAGGGCCCAGGTCTGACAGAATCTGTGCAGAAGATCTAGGTGCTGCTGTAGGCCCTCCTTGGTTGGTGACAGAAGCACCAGATCATCAGCAAACAGAAGACATTTGACTTCAGATTCTAGTAGGGTGAGGCCGGGTGCTGCAGACTGTTCTAGTGCCCTCGCCAATTAATTGATATATATGTTGAAGAGGGTGGGGCTTAAACTGCATCCCTGTCTCACCCCACGGCCCTGTGGAAAGAAATGTGTGTGTTTTTTGCTAATTTTAACCGCACACTTGTTGTTTGTGTACATGGATTTTATATAATGTCGTATGTTTTTCCCCCAACCCCACTTTCCATCAATTTGTATAGCAGACCCTCATGCCAAATTGAGTCAAAAATCTTTTTTGAAATCAACAAAGCATGAGAAGACTTTGCCTTTGTTTTGGTTTGTTTGTTTGTCAATTAGGGTGTGCAGGGTGAATACGTGGTCTGTCGTACGGTAATTTGGTAAAAGCCAATTTGACATTTGCTCAGTACATTGTTTTCACTGAGGAAATGAACTAGTCTGCTGTTAATGATAATGCAGAGGATTTTCCCAAGGTTGCTGTTGACGCATATCCCACGGTAGTTATTGGGGTCAAATTTGTCTCCACTTTTGTGGATTGGGGTGATCAGTCCTTGGTTCCAAATATTGGGGAAGATGCCAGAGCTAAGGATGATGTTAAAGAGTTTAAGTATAGCTAATTGAAATTTGTGGTCTGTATATTTTATCATTTCATTGAGGATACCATCAACACCACAGGACTTTTTGGGTTGGAGGGTTTGTATTTTGTCCTGTAGTTCATTCAATGTAATTGGAGAATCCAGTGGGTTCTGGTAGTCTTTAATAGTTGATTCTAAGATTTGCATTTGATCATGTATATTTTTTTGCTGTTTGTTCTCTGTTATAGGGCCAAAAAGATTGGAGAAGTGGTTTACCCATACATCTCCGTTTTGGATAGATAGCTCTTCGTGTTGTGTCAGTGGGCTGACTGTGAACGCTCTGAGAGACTCTGGGTTGAGGTCAGTGATAAAGTAGTCTACAGTACTACTGCCAAGAGATGAGCTATAGGTGTACCTACCATAGGAGTCCCCTCGAAGCCTACCATTGACTATGTACATACCCAGTGTGCGACAGAGCTGCAGGAGTCGTGACCCGTTTTTGTTGGTTATGTTGTCGTAGTTGTGCCTAGGGGGGCATATTGGGGAGGGAATGCTGTCACCTCCAGGTAGGTGTTTGTCCCCCTGTGTGCTGAGGGTGTCAGGTTCTTGTCCAGTTCTGGCATTTAGGTCGCCACAGACTAGTACATGTCCCTGGGTCTGGAAATGATTGATTTCCCCCTCCAGGATGGAGAAACTGTCTTCATTAAAGTATGGGGATTCTAGTGGGGGGATATAGGTAGCACACAGGAGGACATTTTTCTCAGTTGAGATCATTTCCTTTTGAATTTCTAACCAAATGTAAAATGTTCCTGTTTTGATTAATTTAATAGAGTGAGTTAGGTCTGCTCTATACCAAATTAGCATACCCCCTGAGTCCCTTCCCTGTTTCACACCTGGTAGTTTGGTGGATGGGACTACCAGCTCTCTGTAACCTAGAGGGCAACCAGTGGGTCCGTCTCCTCTATACCATGTTTCTTGTAGGATGACAATGTCTGTATTTCCGATTTCTTTGGTGAAGTCCAGATTCCTGCTCTTTAGGCCAAAGGCAGATGACCTCAGGCCTTGGATATTCCAGGATGAAATAGTGAAAGCTTTGTGTTCCATAAAGTGTCTAATGTTGTTGGTTGTGTGGTTTGGCCTCAGGCCAGTAATTGTGAGCAGAGCCTGCTGAGCATCTGGTACATGCCATTGGCTTGGGCTAGTGTAAGAGTGGGTGTTGGGCCTGTTTGCCTGCTCACGGCCTGGGCGTATGTGTGACTTTCATGTTGAGGCCCTCTTTGTGGGAGTGGGGGGCTTGGGGTGGGTAGGAGGGGCATAGGTCTGATCTGAGGGGGCCTAAATGGGGTGTGGGCATGGTTGACTTGGGGGGGGAGTTAATTGGTGGGGGTGTAGATGTGGTTGATGATGCTGTGGTCTGGATGTAGGTCCTCTCTGCGGGAGTCCTCTATGTGTAGGTCCTGGGGGGGGTCCCGCAGGTCTGGGAGAGTGTCTCGCTGGTCTGGGCGGGGTGTCTGTTGATCTGTTGCTCCTGTGTGAGGTGTTGGGTCTGCGGTTGAGGGCGATATCCTTTAGGGTCCGGGCGAAGGTGGGCACTGCTGCCTTGTAAAGGTGGACCTGGTCATAAAGGCTGTTCACATCCAGGGTGGAGTGGTGGGCCAGGTAGACATTTGGTTTTGATGCACAGTCACGGGAAATACTTGCGTTTACCCGCTGTATGGTAGCAGGGTGGAAGTCTTTTCGTGGTAACAGGGTTGAGATAACCACTTGTGCGTTGGGGAAAGTAGAAGAAGCTTTTTCTATCACTCCCTTGAGTGATGTGGCCACCCTTTCCTGCTGTGTTCTCAGGTCGTTTGTGCCTGTGTGTATTATTATGTGGCTGGGTGATCCTAGTCGGTCCTCAGACAGAAGGTCTAGGGCGCGCTGGGTGTTTGGACACCAGAGTTTAGACACTGTGTGTTTTGGAAAAAGTTGATTTTCTTGTATGTATTTCCCGTTTGAGTCCATAAGGAGTACAATCTGTGGCTTGTGTATGTCCTCAGTGGGTGTGGGGGGGTCGTCATGATCGATCGATCTCTCTCTCTCTCTCTCTCTCTCTCTCTCTCTCTCTCTCTCTCTCGCTCGCTCGCTCGCTCGCTCTCTCTCTCTCTCTCTCTCATATATATATATATACACACACACACAGTCTGACTCGACACCTTCTGTGGGTTCTGTAAAGGAGTGATACATCATAAGGTATAGTGGTAGGGTTAGCTCAGACATGTGTTAACCTTCCTCCTCCACTAACCCCAGTACAGCAGGAAGGATCCACCTTCATGCTAGGTTTTAGGACCTCATATTGAAGCTTATTGAGATCCTAACTGATCTATAGAACAATCTTTAAATTATCTACTTTGGTTTAGATACAAGCATGAGGAAATCTCAAAGACAATACATTAATTCAACTTGGTGAAAATCCGTTTTTTGGACCTGACTTGCTTACCACTTTTTCCATGTGGTTTCTTCCTTCACAGACTCCATGAAATGATAAAATATTTGGTCAAATGATAAATGTTGTGTGGTTTCCTAGAAACAAGGGTGGCTCAACTTACCCCACTCTCCTCTAGAGTAGAAAAGAGGATGAGAATCAGAATTGGACCGTGGTCTCAATGTGACGTTCCTCGCTGACTCTCTCTGTCTCTTTATTGTGTCAGGAAGGCTTCTTCGACCTGCAGGAAGACCTGCAGGCCATCCACATGAGAAGGGAGGCCCTGAGAGAGCAGCTGGCCACAGCCAAGTCTAAAGGGGAGGAGACCACGGGGCGCAACGTCCAGGTGACTACACTACCACTCACTGACTGACTGGCTGTCTGACGGACTGACGGCTGACTGGCAAGCTGGCTGACTGGCTGGCTGGCTGGCTGGCTGGCTGGCTGGCTGGCTGACTGACTGACTGGCTGGCTGGCTGGCTGGCTGGCTGGCTGACTGGCTGTGTGTCTGACATACAGTCTGACGGTGGGTGCATGGGCTGGGTATTACAAATGAGAAGAAATTAAGTGAGGAAGTGAAGATTCACCTGCATATAATCAGCAAAGTTATTTAGTTTTATAATACAGTTTGTTTCCTCTCACCAGTTAGAAGGATAACTCCTCATCTCATCTGGTTTTTAGTTGAGGAAAAAACGGAATAATGAAAGCAGTCACTCGTCCTTCCTCCACATCTGTTAAGACATCATCACCATGCTTAAAGCGATTCTTCACTCGTCCATGCCTTCCTCCACATCTGTTAAGACATCATCACCATGCTTAAAGCGATACTTCACTCGTCCATGCCTTCCTCCACATCTGTTAAGACATCATCACCATGCTTAAAGCGATACTTCACTCGTCCATGCCTTCCTCCACATCTGTTAAGACATCATCACCATGCTTAAAGCGATACTTCACTCGTCCATGCCTTCCTCCACATCTGTTAAGACATCATCACCATGCTTAAAGCGATACTTCACTCGTCCATGCCTTCCTCCACATCTGTTAAGACATCATCACCATGCTTAAAGCGATACTTCACTCGTCCATGCCTTCCTCCACATCTGTTAAGACATCATCACCATGCTTAAAGCGATACTTCACTCGTCCATGCCTTCCTCCAGATCTGTTAAGACATCATCACCATGCTTAAAGCGATACTTCGGGATTTTGGCAGTGAAGCCCCTTTTATCTACTTCCCCAGTCAGATGAACTCGTAGATACCATTTTTATGTGTGCAGTTTGAAGGAAGTTGCTAACTAGTGCTAGCGCAATTGCTAAATAGCCTTAGTGCAGTGACTGGAAGTCTATGGGTATCTGCTTCCAGTCACTGCACTAATGCTAGTTAGCATTGGCTCACGAAACTACCTCTAACTTCCTTCATACTGGACACAGAGACAAAAAAAAATGGTATCCACGAGTTGATCTGACTCTGGGGAAGTAGAGTTGCCAAAATCCCAAAGTATCCCTTTATAACACCCCTCCTAATTATCCCTCGTCAAATTACAGGTTTCTTTTCTGTCTTTTGGAGAGACAGACGAGGCAGGAAATGGCTGACAGATACATGTATTAACAAGTCTCTAGACCGGAGAATAGACTTGTGCTGCCCATTTTAGATGGTCTTTGATAGAACTGCAGGCTCAGTTTTTTTTGTGTTATGTGTTTTCTAATGTGAAAAACAAACTGCATTTGTATTGGGTGTAATTTCTCTAACTCTGCGCGTGTGTGTGTGTGTGTGTGTGTGTGTGTGTGTGTGTGTGTGTGTGTGTGTGTGTGTGTGTGTGTGTGTGTGTGTGTGTGTGTGTGTGTGTGTGTGTGTGTGTGTGTGTGTGTGTGTGTGTGTGTGTGTGTGTGTGTGTGTGTGTGTGTGTGTGTCCATGGCTGCAGCTGGGGCGTCTGCTGACCAGACAGATGGAGATCCATCACGAAGCCCAGGCCCAGGACAGACTGCAGGCCCAGGACAGACTGCAGGCCCTGGAGTGGAAGGTCCCTCTGGGGGGCTTCAAGTTGAGACACAACACTGACCCAGAGCACCGCCACCATGCCAACGGAGGTTCCACTGACAGCACCAGTCTACTACCAGGTCAATCATTAGACATTTATGTTAGGAAGTGTATATTAGACCGGCAGAACGAAAACGTACGGTTGAATTAATTAAGTGTTAGGTTTAGGGACCAGGGTTAGGTTAAGGTTAGGTGTAGTTTCAATGAGGTTAAGGTTGGGGTTAGGAGAACGAATAGAAAGTTAACATTGGGTCAGCCATACCGCTTTCCGCCGCCATTCTATTTCTGCTGGTTAAATATACACTGCCTTTATGTTTCGTTTCGTAGTCACTTTCATTTCTTCCAATCATTTGGCAGCTGTTTGTGGGGGTTTTGGAGAGTTCCAGGATGGGTCCAGGTGTGTGTGTGTGTGTGTGTGTGTGTGTCTTTTGGTATTTTATTAGGATCCCAATTAGCTGTTGTGAAAGCAGAAGCTACTCTTCCTGGGGTCCACACAAAACATGAAACATGACATAATACAGAACATTAATAGACAAGAACAGCTCAAGGACAGAACTACATACAATAGAAAAGGCACACGTAGCCTACATATCAATACATACACACAAACTATCTAGGTCCTATCTAGACTTATATAACCATTATAAGTGCTCTGAGTTGTTTTTAAGGTTGCTTTGAGTACCATTAGGCAGCTATTGTATTGCCCTGAAGCCCTCTTAAAGGGTTAGTTCACCCAAATTACAATTTTACACATTGGTTTCCTTACCCTGTAAGCAGTCTGTGGACAAGGTATGACAGCAATCCATGCTTTGGTTTAGTTTCCCTGGCACCGTTTCCACATGCTAACGCTTTAACATTTGTAGCGCAAATCCCGTTCAAGTCATGGGACTGATATTAGCATTTGTCCAAATCATCCAAAAGTATCTGAAATTGATTGTGAAGCTTAACAATGTCACTTTTATAGATGTTTTGAACATGATGCGCGTAAAAATGCTAATATCGGTTCCATGACTTGAAGGGGATTTGTGACACAAATGCTAAAACGTTAGCATGTCGAAAACGGTGCCAGGGAAGCTAAACCAAAGCATGGATTGCCGTCATACCTTCCACAGACTGCTTACAGGGTTAAGGCATCAGCATGCTTCAGTTTGGCTAGCACCCAGTCGAACTTGGCTAACCGAACCGAACGAGTGCGCTCGCATACTCCCTTAAGACATTTTTGCAGAGGAGATCTTAGTCGCGCAATTTTACATCTAACTAAGATGTTTGGTAGTATTTGTCAATTGAAACATTTGCTTGAAAACGAATCGTCTCTCGTTGAATGACAACAAATACTTTTTATTGAATAATCCCTACTGTTGACCAATCACCCACAAAGGGGCGTAGACTTGGGCTCTGAACTTCGGCTTTGATCCAGAAAACATTTTGTGTGCCCAAACAGCCAAAAAAAATCACCGAAGTCCAAAACGAACAAAAACTTAACAAAATGTCGTCATAATATACCCACAAACTCTTCCGAACTGTTTCGGCTGGGAAGCATGCGGACGCCTTTGGGAAACCAATATCTAATTTTGTAATTTGGGTGAACGATCCCTTTGAGTGTGTGGTGAGCACCGAGGATGAAGCATGACGACACCTCTCTACTTTCACACCCTCAACCTCACGCAGTCAACAGCATGACACCGCAGTATTAACACTTTCACCTGCTTCCTCTGTTTCCCTTCATGCTAACCAACACACACACACACACACACACACACACAGACATAACACACTAAAAAACACACACACACACACTTACACACATTAACTCACATGTATACAGACTGCGTTATCTTCCTTAGTGCTCTACCTCTGGGCTGATCTAATGGGTCTTCATTCACAGCATTGACAGCAATGTGACTAACACCTTTTCATTTCATACACAGCACACACACCGCTCTTTCATTTAACAGCCTCTATTCGTGACAGAGAGAGCATTATTTTAAAGAAGGGGTGTTTCAATGACTTTTTGTGAGTTGATTTGAGTGCTAGAATACTAGAGTACTTTATTATCATTCTGTTATATCAGAAATGAGTATTCTGTTCAGAACAGGGACTCCCTGCCTAAATACAGGTTAAATAACAGCTCCTTGTCTAATTATAGGTTAAAGGGACACTTTGGGATTTTGGCAATGAGGCCCTTTATCTACAGTATTTCCCCAGAGTCAGATGAACTCGTGGATACCATTTTCATGTCTAGCGAATACTCATAGACTAGCAGATATCCGTAGACTTCCAGTCATTATGCTAATGCTAGTTAGCATTGGCTCGCAAAACTACCTTTAACTTCCTTCATATTGGACACAGAGACATAAAATGGTATCCACGGCTTCATCTGACTCTGGGGAAGTAGATAAAGGGCCTCATTGCCAAAATCCTGAAGTGTCCCTTTAAATAACAGTGGTGGTTTATCTTGTCTGTATCCTGTCTTTGGCCTTACCAAGCTGTGTGTTCCTGCAGGGGAGAGGCCACTGATCCTGCGGGTGGCGGGTCAAAGGTCGGAAGGAGGCACACCCCTGGGGAAACAGCTAGCCAATGAGCTGAAGAGGCATCACGGCAACGGGGAGGGAAAGGCCCTGGCAACGAGTCACCATGGCAATGTCGAGGGCAAAACTCTGGCCATAGGTCTGCCCTTAGAGTCTCTATTATACAGTGCATTCGGAAAGTATTCAGACCCCTTGACGTTTTCCACATTTTGTTACGTTACAGCTTTATTCTAAAATGGACAACAAAAAAATTCCCTCATCAATCTACACATAGTACCCCACAATGATCAAGCGAAAACAGGTTTTCAGATTTTTGGGCAAATGTTTTACAAATAAAAAACAGAAATACCTTATTTACATAAGTATTCAGACCCTTTGCTATGAGACTCGAAATTGAGCTCAGGTGCATCCTGTTTCCATTGATCATCCTTCAGATGTTTCTACAACTTGATTGGAGTCCACCTATGGTAAATTCAATTGATTGGACATGATTTGGAAAGGCACACACCTGTCTATATAAGGTCCCACAGTTGACAGTGCATGTCAGAGCAAAAACCAAGCCTTGAGGTCGAAGGAAGTGTCCGTAGAGCTCCGAGATAGAATCGTGTCGAGGCACAGATCTGGGGTAGGTTACCAAAAAATGTCTGCAGCATTGAAGGTCCCCAAGAACACAGTGGCCTCCATCATTCTTAAATGGATGAAGTTTGGAACCACCAAGACTCTTCCTAGAGCTGGCCGCCTGGCCAAACTGAGCAATTGGGGGAGAAGGGCTTTGGTCAAGGAGGTGACCAAGAACCTGATGGTCACTCTGACAGAGCTCCAGAGTTCCTCTGTGGAGATGGGAGAACTTCCAGAAGGACAACCATCTCTGAAGCACTCCACCAATCAGGCCTTTATGGTAGGGTGGCCAGACGGAAACCACTCCTCAGTAAAAGGCACATGACAGCCTGCTTGGAGTTTGCCAAAAGGCCCGTAAAGGACTCTGAGACCATGAGAAACAAGATTCTCTGGTCTGATGAAACCAAGATTGAACTCTTTGGCCTGAATGCCAAGTGTTACGTCTGGAGGAAACCTGGCACCATCCCTACGGTGAAGCATGGTGGTGGCAGCATCATGCTGTGGGGATGTTTTTCAGCAGCAGGGACTGGGAGACTAGTCAGGATCGAGGGAAAGATGAACGGAGTTAAGTACAGAGAGATCCTTGATGAAAACCTGCTCCAGAGCGCTCAGGACCTCAGACTGGGGGCGAAGGTTCACCTTCCAACAGGACAATGACCCTCGGCACACAGCCAAGAAAACGCAGGAGTGGCTTTGCGTCAAATCTCTGAATGTCCTTGAGTGGCCCGGCCAGAGCCCGGACTTGAAGCCGATCGAACATCTCTGGAGAGACCTGAAAATAGCTGTGCAGCGACGCTCCCCATCCAACCTGACAGAGCTTGAGAGGAACTGCAGAGAAGAATGAGAGAAACTCCCCAAATACAGGTGTGCCAAGCTTGTAGCGTCATACCCAAGAAGACTCGAGGCTGTAATCACTGCCAAAGGTGCTTCAACAAAGTACTGAGTAAAGGGTCTGAATACTTACAGTTGAAGTCGGAAGTTTACATACACTTAAGTTGGAGTCATTAAAACTAGTTTTTCAACCACTCCACAAATTTCTTGTTAACAAACTATAGTTTGGGCAAGTCAGTTAGGACATCTACTTTGTGCATGACACAAGTAATATACGCCAACAATTGTTTACAGACAGATTATTTCACTTATAATTCACTGTATCACAATTCCAGTGGGTCAGAAGTTTACATACACTAAGTTGACTGTGCCTTTAAACAGCTTGGAAAATTCCAGAAAATTATGTCATGGCTTTAGAAGCTTCTGATAGGCTAATTGACATCATTTGTGTCAATTGGAGGTGTACCTGTGGATGTATTTCAAGGCCTACCTTCAAACTCAGTGCCTCTTTGCTTGACATCATGGGAAAATCAAAATAAATCAGCCAAGACCTCAGGGGAAAAAAATGGTAGACCTCCACAAGTCTGGTTCATCCTTGGGAGCAATTTCCAAACGTCTGAAGGTACCACGTTCATCTGTACAAACAATAGTACACAAGTATAAACACCATGGGACCACGCAGCTGTCATACCGCTCAGGAAGGAGACGCGTTCTGTCTCCTAGAGATTAACGTACTTCGGTGCGAAAAGTGCAAATCAATCCCAGAACAACAGCAAAGGACCTTGTGAAGATGCTGGAGGAAACGGGTACAAAAGTATCTATATCCACAGTAAAACAAGTCCTATATCGACATAACCTGAAAGGCCGCTCAGCAAGGAAGAAGCCACTGCTCCAAAACCGCCATAAAAAAGCCAGACTACGGTTTGCAACTGCACATTGGGACAAAGATCGTACTTTTTGGAGAAATGTCCTCTGGTCTGATGAAACAAAAATAGAACTGTTTGGCCATAATGACCATCGTTATGTTTGGAGGAAAAAGGGGGTCGCTTTGCAGCCGAAGAACACCATCCCAACCGTGAAGCACGGGGGTGGCAGCATCATGCTGTGGGGGTGCTTTGCTGCAGGAGGGACTGGTGCACTTCACAAAATAGATGGCATCATGAGGAAGGAAAATGATGTGGATATATTGAAGCAACATCTCAAGATATCAGTCAGGAAGTTAAAAGCTTGGTCGCAAATGGGTCTTCCAAATGGACAATGACAAAGTCAAGGTATTGGAGTGGCCATCACAAAGCCCTGACCTCAATCCTATAGAAAATGTGTGGGCAGAACTGAAAAAGCATATGCGAGCAAGGATGCCTACAAACCTGACTCAATTACACCAGCTCTGTCAGGAGGAATGTGCCAAAATTCACCCAACTTATTGTGGGAAGCTTGTGGAAGTCTACCCAAAACGTTTGACCCAAGTTAAACAATTTAAAGGCAATGCTGCCAAATACTAATTGAGTGTATGTAAACTTCTGACCCACTGGGAATGTGATGAAATAAATAAAAGCTGAAATAAATCATTCTCTCTACTATTATTCTAACATTTCACATTCTTAAAATAAAGTGGTGATCCTAACTGACCTAAGACAGGGAATTTTTACTAGGATTAAATGTCAGGAATTGTGGAAAACTGAGTTTAAATGTACACTGCTCAAAAAAATAAAGGGAACACTTAAACAACACAATGTAACTCCAAGTCAATCACACTTCTGTGAAATCAAACTGTCCACTTAGGAAGCAACACTGATTGACAATACATGTCACATGCTGTTGTGCAAATGGAATAGACAACAGGTGGAAATTATAGGCAATTAGCAAGACACCTCCAATAAAGGACTGGTTTTGCAGGTGGTGACCACAGACCACTTCTCAGTTCCTATGCTTCCTGGCTAATGTTTTGATCACTTTTGAATGCTGGTGGTGCTTTCACTCTAGTGGTAGCATGAGATGGAGTCTACAACCCACACAAGTGGCTCAGGTAGTGCAGCTCATCCAGGATGGCACATCAATGCGAGCTGTGGCAAGAAGGTTTGCTGTGTCTGTCAGCGTAGTGTCCAGAGCATGGAGGCGCTACCAGGAGACAGACCAGTACATCAGGAGACGTGGAGGAGGCCGTAGGAGGGCAACAACCCAGCAGCAGGACTGCTACCTCCGCCTTTGTGCAAGGAGGAGCAGGAGGAGCACTGCCAGAGCCCTGCAAAATGACCTCCAGCAGGCCACAAATGTGCATGTGTCTGCTCAAACGGTCAGAAACAGACTCCATGAGGGTGGTATGAGGGCCCGACGTCCACAGGTGGGGGTTGTGCTTACAGCCCAACACCGTGCAGGACGTTTGGCATTTGCCAGAGAACACCAAGATTGGCAAATTCGCCACTGGCGCCCTGTGTTCTTCACAGATGAAAGCAGGTTCACACTGAGCACATGTGACAGACATGACAGAGTCTGGAGACGCCGTGGAGAACGTTCTGCTGCCTGCAACATCCTCCAGCATGACCGGCATGGCGGTGGGTCAGTCATGGTGTGGGGTGGCATTTCTTTCCATGTGCTCGCCAGAGGTAGCCTGACTGCCATTAGGTACCGAGATGAGATCCTCAGACCCCTTGTGAGACCATATGCTGGTGCGGTTGGCCCTGGGTTCCTCCTAATGCAAGACAGTGCTAGACCTCATGTGGCTGGAGTGTGTCAGCAGTTCCTGCAAGAGGAAGGCATTGATGCTATGGACTGGCCCGCCCGTTCCCCAGACCTGAATCCAATTGAGCACATCTGGGACATCATGTCTCGCTCCATCCACCAACGCCACGTTGCACCACAGACTGTCCAGGAGTTGGCGGATGCTTTAGTCCAGGTCTGGGAGGAGATCCCTCAGGAGACCATCCGCCACCTCATCAGGAGCATGCCCAGGCGTTGTAGGGAGGTCATACATACAGGCACGTGGAGGCCACACACACTACTGAGCCTCATTTTGACTTGTTTTAAGGACATTACATCAAAGTTGAATCAGCCTGTAGGCTGATTCAGCCTGTTCGCTGCTCTGGCACCCCAATGGTGGAACAAGCTCCCTCACGACGCCAGGACAGCGGAGTCACTCACCACCTTCCGGAGACATTTGAAACCCCACCTCTTTAAGGAATACCTGGGATAGGATAAAGTAATCCTTCTAACCCCCCCAAATTGTAAAGTGGTTATCCCACTGGCTATAGGGTGAACGTACCAATTTGTGAGTCGCTCTGGCTAAGAGCGTCTGCTAAATGACGCTAATGTGCCCTTGAGCAAGGCACTTGACCCTAATTGCTCCTGTAAGTCGCTCTGGTTAAGAGCGTCTGCTAAATGACTAAAATGTAAATGTAAATGTGTGGTTTTCCACTTTTTAATTTTGAGGGTGACTCCAAATCCAGACCTCCATGGGTTGATACATTTGATTTCCATTGATAATTTTTGTGTGATTTTGTTGTCAGCACATTCAACTAAGATTATTTCATTCATTCAGATCTAGGATGTGTTATTTTAGTGTTCCCTTTATTTTTTTGAGCAGTGTATTTGGCTAAGGTGTATGTAAACATCCGACTTCAACTGTATGTAAATGTCATATTTCAGTTTTTTTTATGTTAAATACATTTCCAAAATATCTAAAAACATTTTTTTTGCTTTGTCATTATGTGGGATTGTGTGTAGATTGATGAGGGAAATAAAAACAATTCAATCAAATTTAGAATAAGGCTGTAACGTAAAAAAAATGTGGAAAAAGATCTGAATACTTTCCGAATGCACTGTAGTTAATTTACAATGCATAATTTGATACTGAATCAGTTTGTTGATTCTTTGTCATAGTTCTCTCATACTGAATCATTTGAAAATAATCTAACTCCTCCTATTTATTTATTTATGTTCTCTTTTTAATTCCAGAAAATGGGAACAGGGCCGACTTCTGCCAAGGGGCTCTCAGCCTTTCTGACAAGAAGACCATCAAATCAGAGCCAGAGGATTCCAGATAGCACCTCTTCTCCTCTTCCTCCTTGCTCATCCCTCTTTCACAACACAGTCGTCGTTGGTCAATACTAAACAAGCACAGCTGCGTTAGAGCCTTAACGACCAATGTTGCCTCTAGAGAAGGGATTTTACTTTTCCTTTCTTTTTTTGCCAAAGTACCTAGAGCCTTTATTTCTCTACTCATAGAAGCCTATTGTTTTGTGTTTTCACTGACTCCCTTCCCCACTCAATAGTTTTCCTTTCTTACTTTCAAGACTGACGGCGAGGGGTCTGTAGAGGTCATATCTGTACATACATAATTTCTTATATATTTTTATAAAATGTTGTGATATCCAATTGGTTGTTACAGTCTGGTCCCATCGCTGCAAACTCCCGTAAGGACTCGGGAGAGGCGAAGGTCGAGAGCCATGCGTCCTCCGAAACACGACCCCGCCAAGCCGCACTGCTTCTTGACACACTGCTCGCTTAACCCGGAAGCCAGCCGCACCAATGTGTTGGAGGAAACGCTGTACAACTGGAGACCGTGTCAGCGGGGACGACGACAACATATGGGACGACAACATATGGGACGACAACATATGGGACAACAACATATGGGACGACAACATATGGGACGACAACATATGGGACGACAACATATGGGACGACAACATATGGGACGACAACATATGGGACGACAATATATGGGACGACAACATATGGGACGACAACATATGGGACGACAATATATTGGACGACAACATATGGGACGACAATATATGGGACGACAACATATGGGACGACAACATATGGGACGACAATATATTGGACAACAACATATGGGACGACAATATATGGGACGACAATATATTGGACAACATATGGGACAACAACATATGGGACGACAATATATGGGACGACAACATATGGGACGACAATATATGGGACGACAATATATGGGACGACAACATATGGGACGACAATATATGGGATGACAACATATGGGACGACAATATATGGGACGACAACATATGGGACGACAACATATGGGACGACAATATATGGGACGACAACATATGGGACGACAACATATGGGACGACAACATATGGGACGACAACATATGGGACGACAACATATGGGACGACAACATATGGGACGACAACATATGGGACGACAATATATTGGACGACAATATATGGGACAACAACATATGGGACAACAACATATGGGACAACAACATATGGGATATATGGGACAACAACATATGGGACAACAACATATGGGATATATGGGACAACAACATATGGGACAACAACATATGGGACAACAACATATGGGATATATGGGACAACAACATATGGGACAACAACATATGGGACAACAACATATGGGACAACAACATATGGGATATATGGGACAACAACATATGGGACAACAACATATGGGACAACAACATATGGGATATATGGGACAACAACATATGGGACAACAACATATGGGACAACAACATATGGGACGACAATATATTGGACAACAACATATGGGACAACAACATATGGGATATATGGGACAACAATATATGGGACAACAACATATGGGACGACAACATATGGGACGACAACATATGGGACGACAACATATGGGACGACAACATATGGGACGACAACATATGGGACGACAACATATGGGACGACAACATATGGGACAACAACATATGGGATATATGGGACGACAACATATGGGACGACAACATATGGGACGACAATATATGGGACGACAACATATGGGACGACAACATATGGGACAACAACATATGGGACAACAACATATTGGACGACAACATATGGGACAACAACATATGGGACAACAACATATGGGACAACAACATATGGGACAACAACATATGGGACAACAATATATGGGACAACAATATATGGGACAACAACATATGGGATATATGGGACAACAATATATGGGACGACAATATATGGGACGACAATATATGGGACGACAACATATGGGACGACAACATATGGGACGACAACATATGGGACGACAACATATGGGACAACAATATATGGGACAACAACATATGGGACAACAATATATGGGACAACAATATATGGGACAACAACATATGGGATATATGGGACAACAATATATGGGACGACAACATATGGGACGACAACATATGGGACAACAATATATGGGACGACAACATATGGGACGACAACATATGGGACAACAATATATGGGACGACAACATATGGGACGACAACATATGGGACAACAATATATGGGACGACAACATATGGGACGACAATATATGGGACGACAATATATGGGACGACAACATATGGGATGACAATATATGGGACGACAACATATGGGACGACAACATATGGGACGACAATATATGGGACAACAAAGTACAATATTAGTATATTCCTGCAAGACAATTTTCTGTGATAATGTCGGGTGTGTATTATAGCCATCAAGAATAAGCACAAGTAGTTATCTTTATGACAATGGCCTCAGAGGCCATATAAATGGAGATGTTGACGTACTCTATCTTACTAAAACTAAACTACAAAACCGTAATAACAGGGTTTACCATCCCACCTTTTCACTTTAACTAGTACAATAACAAGTGTGTATATTTAACTAGTACAATACCAAGTGTGTATATGTAGAGCAATACCGACAATCTGTTGTTGAGAAACCCAGTGTTAATGTCTAGTTGTCCCAGTTGTGGGGATCCTGATCACTGCAGTAGTTCTATTTCCTGTTGACTAGCGTTAGCCATAGTCTTAGTTCCCCTCAAGATGACCTCAAACAGATATGTAGTACTGCTTGATTCTAAAATTTCCATCAGATTTTTTATTTTTATTTTTACATTTCTCATATTCTCCCATGAATGACTATGATGTGATGTACATGTTTGTTTAGAAAACGCGTGAGTAATGTCGCTTTAGATCAAGCAGTTTTTAAAGTTTGACGTTTTTTGTCAGGTTTCCCTCTCATATTCATCTTTCAGTCATGTACCGGTTAAGCTGTCTCACTAATTGTATTGGTGTTTTAAAATGATTACCTCTTCTTTCAGTTACACTGATAGATTCTGTTATCCATTTTCATGCAATAGTTAAAGGGACACTTCGCTAAAAATATACATTTAAATGATTTTCCACTTACCATGTCTCGCCTAAATTGGAACACAGTGGCTGGACATTAACGTGCTATACATGACGTCAGAGCTCAGTGGCTGGACATTAACGTGCTATACCTGACGTCAGAGCTCAGTGGCTGGACAGTAACATGCTATACCTGACATCAGAGCTCAGTGGCTGGACAGTAACATGCTATACCTGACGTCAGAGCTCAGTGGCTGGACAGTAACATGCTATACCTGACATCAGAGCTCAGTGGCTGGACAGTAACATGCTATACCTGACGTCAGAGCTCAGACTCTGTGCTTCACAGCTCTGTATGGGTTCTGACTGACAGCTGATCTGAACTAGAGCACCACACGTGAAAATAAGTTGCCCCCATCCCTCCCTCTAATTGGGCTACTTTTGCAAATGTTTTGTTGTCTGAGTGAGGGGAAATGCTGTAAATTAAGATGACTCGATGTATTTTGAAAGACTTTGATGATTATAATGAATACCGCTTTGATGTCATATAAGCAAGCCAAGCACCTTTTGAGTCCACATGTGCACTTCACATTTCCATATCATAAAACTCATGTCATATGCAGTGTCAACGTTTATGATCACTATGTTTGATGTAAAGTTACAAGATGGCATGGCGTCATACACTGAGTTGTTCTGAACATAATGAGCCTGTGTTTGTTTATTGTGAAGGAGATACGCAGCAGAACACGCAGCTGAAAGAACGCATGACTCCTTTCTATGCGCGACATACTGTAATTACCTTCTGTTTCTCTGAATTGCCCTCTGAAAACCTAACACTCTTAAGATCGTATTTTATAACTTAGCTAGTCATCTTGGCAATAGAAAAAGCTTTCAAATTATTCCCGTCTGACCCAGATTGCGATTTAAGAATGGACTGTTTCTGGCTTGCGTAAAGAACAACGGTAATTGTGTAATGGCGGGGATGCAGGGCTGTGTTCCAAACAAAACAACGACAAGTGTGCTTGCTCTAGTTCCTCAACGGCGCAGCTACATTTAGGACAGCTGAAAAAAGCCCCCTTATAGTTGAAGGCTCTTCTTTGAGTCATAAAAGTGCATTGAAATTGCTTAGGAACTGTGCATACTTTGGAGAGGTGTGGCCACTTGGACACACCAGTTAGTCCTCTCACTCAAACCCTTGTCATTTTTCTGTCTTATTTTGCACCTACCCCACATTTTCCACATATTTTTATGTTACTGAATGTATCCAGAATATTTTCAGATTGCTGCGAAAAGTACAGTAAATGTAAAATGCACATATATTTAATTTGTTATACAGCACATGAACATTAAACTCTTTTTTTGTTTGATCTGATGGTGGATTACTTTTCATGGGGCTGTCCTTTTCCCCCAAAGAATTGGTGCTTTTTTCTTTTTTTTTACTCAGTTGAACTCAAATAAAACTTTTTTTTGTGGATACCACATAGTTCTGAGAACTTTAGCTTGACGAGCCAAAACAACTGTGGTAGGGCTGCAGATGCTCTCTCGAAATCAAGATAACAACCTGACTAGATAAGGTCTCGTCAAACGTTTTGTGTTCATAAGAAATACTGTTTTAGTTTCGCTTTCAGAAAACTCCAAAGAGTTATTTAGCTCCTGTGAGTTTGTTGTGTGGGTCTTTTGACTCACCGTGTTGTGATCCTGAAGGGCCATGGTACTTTGGCAAAACGTTGTTGTTTTGCGAGCTCAGGAAAGTGGGCATGTTAGAGTGATAGCAAATAAACTTGTGTCGTTGATAAAGAACAAAGTCTCGTTCTTCCAACACAACAGTAAAAGTGTCTGAGGGTGAAAGTATTGAAAAGACAATTCAGCCTGCACAATTATCTTTCATCTCCTCGCAAAAAAAACTACCTAAAAATGACATTTGCAACAAGAGTTGGAAATTCTGCCGCTGCAGTGCTTCTGAAGTGTTATTCAGATTCTACAGCATATTCCAGCTCATACTCTCAAACCTTCAACTCTCAAAACCATCTCAGTGTCCTTATTCATGTGTAGCCATTTAAACTCAGTTACCCTTTGAACGTTTTTGAAAAACTTGAGAGGAGAGGAAAGTTTCACGTCACTGCTAAGTGCTGTTCTGGGAAACAAAAGGTTTTACACAACACATACAGTGCCGTGAAAAAGTATCTGCCCCCTTTCTGATTTTCTCTATTTTTGCATATTTTTGTTACTGAATGTTATCAGATCTTCAACAAAACCTAATAAAGGGAACCTGAGTGAACAAATATGCTTGGTCATTGGTATAAGGTTCTTACTGTGGAATGCAGTGTTTGGTTTTTGCCAGGCATAATGGGACCCATGTTGTCCAAAAAGTTATAATTTTGACTCATCTGTCCATAGAACATTCTTCGAAGAGTATTGATGATCTTCCAGGTGCTTTTTGGCAAACTTGAGTCCACTTTTTGGATGAGATGGGTCCCATTATGTCTGACGAAAACCAAACTGCATTCCACAGTAAAAACCTCATACCAACTGTCAAGCATGGTGGTGGTAGCGTGATGGTTTGGGGATGCGTTGCTGCCTCAGGACCTGGACGACTTGCCTTAATAGAAGGAACCATGAATTCTGCTCTGTATCAGAGAATTCTACAGGAGAATGTCAGGACATCGGTCTGTGAGCTGAAGCTGAAGTGCAGTTGGGTCATGCAGCAAGACAATGATCCAAAAAACACAATCAATACAATGGCGCGAAGGGAATGGCTGCCGTTTTACGGGCTCCTAACCAATTGTGCTATTTTTGTGTTTTTTTCTGCGTTGTTTGAAACTTATTTTGTACATAATGTTTCTGCTACCGTCTCTTATGACTGAAAAGAGCTTCTGGATATCCGAACAGCGATTACTCACCTTGAACTGGACAAAGATTTTTTCTTTAATGAGTCAGACGCAAAGGATTTACTGCTGCTACCGGACCAGGCCCAAATCCCTGTCATTTGCATGAAGAAGAGATGCCGATACAGGGGACGCAGGTCCGGGTGCCTTGTGAGAATTCGTCGGCGAGTGGGTAACCTGCCTCTACCATCCGTCCTATTGGCCAACGTGTAATCATTGGAGAATAAACTGGATGAGCTCCGTTCGAGACTATCCTATCAACGGGACATTAAAAACTGTACTATCTTATGTTTCACAGAGTCGTGGCTGAACGACGACATGGATAATATACAGTTGGCTGGGTTTTCCGTGCATCGGCAAGACAGAACAGCTACCTCCGGTAAGACAAAGGGTGGTGGTCTGTGTCTATTTGTCAATAACAGCTGGTGTGCGAAATCTAATATTAATGAAGTCTAGAGGTATTGCTCACCTGAGGTAGAGTACATGATAAGCTATAGACCACACTATTTACCAAGAGAGTTTTCATCTATATTTTTCGTAGCTGTCTATATACCATCACAAACCGATGCTGGCACTAAGACCGCACTCAACGAGCTGTATAAGGCCATAAGCAAACAAGAAAATGCTCATCCAGAGGTGGCGCTCCTAGTGGCCGGGGACTTTAATGCAGGAAAACTTACATCCGTTTTACCTAATTTCTACCAGCATGTAACATGTGCAACCAGAGGAAATAAAACTCTAGACCACCTTTACTCCACACACAGAGACGCGTACAAAGCTCACCCTCGCCCTCCATTTGGCAAATCTGACCCTCCATTGTGGTCCATTGACATGTCACATGTACATCATTTCAACACAATACTGAAACTGCAAAATGACTAATCTCTGACGCACTACCTGTCTCCCTGTGCTTCACATACGCTTGGACTGATAAGAGAATAGTCCCTTTGCTCTGCTGCAACCCACAGCCCTGTGTCTACACGCACACGCACACGCACACGCAAGTCACCACGGCGTGCATGAAAGACGTGTAGGTGGGACACACTGTGGAGCCTAGCAGGAATGTATAAAGTGGCCACATCATCATGCTCTTTTAATAGAGTGAAACTGACATTCCAGTGAGTGTGGGTGTGGGTATGTTATCCTTGGCAGTGAGTGTGGGTGGGGGTATGTTATCCTTGGCAGTGAGTGTGGGTGGGGGTATGTTATCCTTGGCAGTGAGTGTGGGTGGGGGTATGTTATCCTTGGCAGTGAGTGTGGGTGTGGGTATGTTATCCTTGGCAGTGAGTGTGGGTGGGGGTATGTTATCCTTGGCAGTGAGTGTGGGTGTGGGTATGTTATCCTTGGCAGTGAGTGTGGGTGGGGGTATGTTATCCTTGGCAGTGAGTGTGGGTGTGGGTATGTTATCCTTGGCAGTGAGTGTGGGTGTGGGTATGTTATCCTTGGCAGTGAGTGTGGGTGGGGGTATGTTATCCTTGGCAGTGAGTGTGGGTGGGGGTATGTTATCCTTGGCAGTGAGTGTGGGTGTGGGTATGTTATCCTTGGCAGTGAGTGTGGGTGTGGGTATGTTATCCTTGGCAGTGAGTGTGGGTGTGGGTATGTTATCCTTGGCAGTGAGTGTGGGTGTGGGTATGTTATCCTTGGCAGTGAGTGTGGGTGTGGGTATGTTATCCTTGGCAGTGAGTGTGGGTGTGGGTATGTTATCCTTGGCAGTGAGTGTGGGTGGGGGTATGTTATCCTTGGCAGTAAGTGTGGGTGGGGGTATGTTATCCTTGGCAGTGGGTGTGGGTATGTTATCCTTGGCAGTGAGTGTGGGTGGGGTATGTTATCCTTGGCAGTGAGTGTGGGTGTGGGTATGTTATCCTTGGCAGTGAGTGTGGGTGTGGGTATGTTATCCTTGGCAGTGAGTGTGGGTGTGGGTATGTTATCCTTGGCAGTGAGTGTGGGTGGGGGTATGTTATCCTTGGCAGTGAGTGTGGGTGGGGGTATGTTATCCTTGGCAGTGAGTGTGGGTGTGGGTATGTTATCCTTGGCAGTGAGTGTGGGTGTGGGTATGTTATCCTTGGCAGTGAGTGTGGGTGGGGGTATGTTATCCTTGGCAGTGAGTGTGGGTGGGGGTATGTTATCCTTGGCAGTGAGTGTGGGTGGGGGTATGTTATCCTTGGCAGTGAGTGTGGGTGTGGGTATGTTATCCTTGGCAGTGAGTGTGGGTGGGGGTATGTTATCCTTGGCAGTGAGTGTGGGTGTGGGTATGTTATCCTTGGCAGTGAGTGTGGGTGTGGGTATGTTATCCTTGGCAGTGAGTGTGGGTGGGGGTATGTTATCCTTGGCAGTGAGTGTGGGTGGGGGTATGTTATCCTTGGCAGTGAGTATGGGTAGGGGTATGTTATCCTTGGCAGTGAGTGTGGGTGGGGGTATGCTATCCTTGGCAGTGAGTGTGGGTGGGGGTATGCTATCCTTGGCAGTGAGTGTGGGTGGGGGTATGTTATCCTTGGCAGTGAGTGTGGGTGGGGGTATGTTATCCTTGGCAGTGAGTGTGGGTGTGGGTATGTTATCCTTGGCAGTGAGTGTGGGTGGGGGTATGTTATCCTTGGCAGTGAGTGTGGGTGTGGGTATGTTATCCTTGGCAGTGAGTGTGGGTGGGGGTATGTTATGTTATCCTGCCCGCTTTTCTTTTCTTGTTTTATAATCCGTTACAGATTAACCTGAGCTGTGCAGTTGGTGATTGCTAATTAAAAACCCGCCACAACTTGTAATCTTACAAATGTGCAGGCAGGCGTCTGCAATGTAGTTAGTCTGGAACAGGATCGCTGGGCACAAACTGGTTGAATCAACGTTGTTTCAGCGTAATGTGTCAACGTATTGTAACCTGGAATCTACGTGGAAAATACATTGGATTTAAAAAAAGGTAAACTGTTGTTTTGAGGGTGTCATTTCAACTAAAGGATTGTCATCATGGTAACCAAATTTCCACGCTTCAGTGGTGTAAAGTACTTAAGTAAAAATACTTTAAAGTACTACTTAAGTAGTTCATTTGGGTATCTGTACTTTACTATTTATATTTTTGACTACTTTTACTTTTCACTACATTCCTTTAGAAAATATTGTACATTTACTCCATACATTTTCCTTGACACCCAAAAGTAGTTACATTTTGAATGCTTAGCAGGACAGGAAAATGGTCCAAGTCACGCACTTATCAACAGAACATCCCTGGTCATCCCTACTGCCTCTGATCTGGCGGACTCACTAAACACACATGCTTCATTTGTAAACGATGTCTGAGTGTTGGAGTGTGCCCCTGGCTATCCGTAAATAAAAAATACAAAAACAAAAATGGTGCCGTCTGGTTTGCTTAATATAAGGAATTTTAAATGATTTATACTTTTACTTTTGATACTTAAGTATATTTTAGTAATTCAATTTACTTTTGATACTTAAGTATATTTTAAACGAAATGTCTTTGATATTTGCCACTGATTGCAATAAATGTGCTATTGTGAGAATAATTATTCAGAGATCTCTTAATAACTAAACATGTTTACTATTGCTATTGAAGTAATTCCAAAGGGTAGGTTTAACAGAGCAAATTAAATGTAACCATATCTTATAAGTAATATATCTTCAAGGATACTATTTACAGTGGGGAAAAAAAGTATTTAGTCAGCCACCAATTGTGAAAGTTCTCCCACTTAAAAAGGTGCGAGAGACCTGTAATTTTCATCATAGGTACACGTCAACTATGACAGACAAATTGAGATTTTTGTTTCCAGATAATCACATTGTAGGATTTTTAATGAATTTATTTGCAAATTATGGTGGAAAATAAGTATTTGGTCACCTACAAACAAGCAAGATTTCTGGCTCTCACAGACCTGTAACTTCTTCTTTAAGAGGCTCCTCTGTCCTCCACTCGTTACCTGTATTAATGGCACCTGTTTGAACTTGTTATCAGTATAAAAGACACCTGTCCACAACCTCAAACAGTCATACTCCAAACTCCACTATGGCCAAGACCAAAGAGCTGTCAAAGGACACCAGAAACAAAATTGTAGACCTGCACCAGTGAATGACCTGCAGAGAGCTGGGACCAAAGTAACAAAGCCTACCATCAGTAACACACTACGCCGCCAGGGACTCAAATCCTGCAGTGCCAGACGTGTCCCCCTGCTTAAGCCAGTACATGTCCAGGCCCGTCTGAAGTTTGCTAGAGTACATTTGGATGATCCAGAAGAGGATTGGGAGAATGTCATATGGTCAGATGAAACCAAAATAGAACTTTTTGGTAAAAACTCAACTCGTCGTGTTTGGAGGACTAAGAATGCTGAGTTGCATCCATAGAACACCATACCTACTGTGAAGCATGGGGGTGGAAACATCATGCTTTGGGGCTGTTTTTCTGCAAAGGGACCAGGACGACTGATCCGTGTAAAGGAAATAATGAATGGGGCCATGTATCGTGAGATTTTGAGTGAAAACCTCCTTCCATCAGCAAGGGCATTGAAGATGAAACGTGGCTGGGTCTTTCAGCATGACAATGATCCCAAACACAACGCCCGGGCAACGAAGGAGTGGCTTCGTAAGAAGCATTTCAAGGTCCTGGAGTGGCCTAGCCAGTCTCCAGATCTCAACCCCATAGAAAATCTTTGGAGGGAGTTGAAAGTCTGTGTTGCCCAGCGACAGCCCCAAAACATCACTTCTCTAGAGGAGATCTGCATGGAGGAATGGGCCAAAATACCAGCAACAGTGTGTGAAAACCTTGTGAAGACTTACAGAAAACGTTTGACCTGTGTCATTGCCAACAAAGGGTATATAACAAAGTATTGAGAAACTTTTGTTATTGACCAAATACTTATTTTCCACCATAATTTGCAAATAAATTCATTAAAAATCCTACAATGTGATTTTCTGGATTTATTTTTCTCATTTTGTCTGTCATAGTTGACGTGTACCTATTATGAAAATTACAGGCCTCTCTCATCTTTTTAAGTGGGAGAACTTGCACAATTGGTGGCTGACTAAATACTTTTTTCCCCCACTGTAGATATATATAGTGAGCTCAAAATGATTTTGGGACAGTGACACATTTCTTGTTGCTTTGGCTCTGTACTCCAGAACTTTGGCTCTGTACTCCAGAACTTTGGTTCTGTACTCCAGAACTTTGGCTCTGTACTCCAGAACTTTGGCTCTGTACTCCAGAACTTTGGATTTGAAGTGCAGACTGTCAGCTTTAATTTGAGGGTATTTTCATCCATATCGGGTGAACCGTTTAGACATTACAGCACTTTTGGTACATAGTCCCCCCATTTTAGTGGACCAAAAGTATTGGGACAAATTCACTTATATGTGTATTAAAGTAGTCAAAGGTTTAGCATTTGGTCACATATTCCTAGCGTGCAATGATTAACTCAAATCTTGTGACTCTACAAACTTGTTGAATGCTTTTGCTGTTTGTTTTGGTTGTGTTTCAGATTATTTTGTGAGCAATAGAAATGAATGGTAAATAATGTATTGCGTCATTTTGGAGTCACTTTTATTGTAAATAAGAATATAATATGTTTCTAAACACTTCTACATTAATGTTGACCTCTCTGTTTAAACCATTTATTTATATGTGGCAGTGCTGTCCACTCAGTAGTGTTGAATTTTGGCCTCAGCTGAGCTCCTTCATGCATAGATTTGTACTTCCTCATTTTGGCCATTTGTTTGCCATGGGTCCTTGATAAAAGTAGCCTTTACCTTTATTCCAATGCATTAGATTTATCTGTTGATCTGTCATTGTTTGCTTTTGTCTGTCAGCTGTTTAGAGCACTCATTGCTTTTTATTTTCAGGTGAGTGCGGATACTGGTGTTCTCTGTGCCATTTTATTTTTTATTTATTTAACCTTTATTTAACTAGGCAAGTCAGTAAAGAAGAAATTCTTATTTACAATGACGGCCTACACCGGCCAAACCCGGACGACGCTGGGCCAATTGTGCGCCGCCCTATGGGACCAGAAGTTGTAGACTAAACGTACGTTTCACCATAGTTTCACATGCAATGTTTTTACTTGGTGTAAGGGCCATCTAGTGGAAAGACTGCTGTCCCTACACTCATTACACATACCAGGTTTTGTTTTCCCCAAAAATGTTTCCTAAATGTTATTTTCTCAGAACTAGTCTGAGCTCCAGTCTTATGGTGTTGTACACAATTGTTACTATTGAGAACCAATTTGATTAAATCCCAGGAAACAGTGTTCTTTCTTCTGTTATATTGTTTCAGATTATGTGATATTATCCTGAAATGTACAAATTATTTAGATTTTTTCATTATTGAAAATGGTATACACATTTTCTATACCTGCATTATAATCGCCTTGTTTTGTAGTGTCATTCACAATTTTATTATTAATATTGCTTCTTTTTATTCTTTTTTTAATCTTTATTTTAACAGGGAAAAACAGACTGAGACCTGGATCTCTTTTACGGCTGTGCCCTGTGTAAACATGTTGACATGTACAGTTTTAGACATACAGACAAGAACATTTCAAACGTACAAAACAAAAACACAATTCAACAGAAACAATCACAGACAACATCATATTGATCCTCCATAACATTTTTAAAATGGGCAAGGGACACCAGAGTGTCTAACTTAAGTTGGATCTGCAGTTTGTTCCATAAATAAGGTGCAAAGGAACTGAAGGCAGTCCTACCCAACTCTGTGGAGACCACAGAAGTCTCTAATGTAATCCACATCTGTGATCTGGTTTTAAAATTAGTATATCTAGTGGAAATTAATGATGATATATATGGAGGTAGTTTTAAAAGAAGTGCTTTATAAATAAACAAGAGAGCATGTTGCTCTCGCCTCACAGATAGAGGCCCAACCCACATGTTGATATAGGATACAGTGATGAGTTTTGTAACTATCACCCGTGATAAACCTGAGTGCACAATGGTAAATAGCATCCAGTGGTTTTAATGTGTTTGCCGATGCATGCATATAGATAATATCACCTTAATCTAAAACGGACATAAAAGTAGCCTGCACAATTTGTTTTCTATTTACGGAGGAATTGATTAAAAGGAAAGGTTAAAGTAATGGGTTTGTAATTCAAATAAGATATAATTATGCTAGATGTATTCAATATATTTGATACTTGAAGATTAATCACCTTGTACAGGAGAATGTCAGGCCATCCGTCTGTGAGCTGAAGCTGAAGTGCAGTTGGTTCATGCAGCAAAACAATGATCCAAAAAACACAATCAATACAATGGCGCGGAGGGAATGGCTGCCGTTTTATGGGCTCCTAACCAATTGTGCAAAAAATGTAACAAAAATCAGCGTTGTTTGAAACTTATTTCGTACATAATGTTTCTGCTACCGTCTCTTATGACTGAAAAGAGCTTCTGGATATCAGAACAGCGAGTACTCACCTCGAACTGGACAAAGATTTTTTTATTTTTTTGTTTTTTTTATATATACTCCCCTTTATTACTTTTCAACCCCGCCATCCTTTCCCTACTTGGGGTAAATTAGTGAACAACAATGCCCAGGCCTCTACTTCCAGCCTATACTTACTATCTATACCTTATGGACACAGTCAATTTTACAAAAAATTCTATTTTATTTGTTTTTTTTGTTTTTGCTCCTGAACTTCTTCTACTCTCAACCTCTCCGATCATTTTCATGATGTCCATCCGGTTTGCTTCTATATGCCATATCTTTCTAACTGTGCTCTTTCCCAAAAGCTCCCAACATACAACCTATATACTTATTATGGACACAGTATGTTTACATTATTAGTTATCTTGTTATTATTTGTTGTTATTTGTTATTAGTCCCATCCTTCAACTCCATTCAATACCTCCCATCTATCTCTTAACACCATCCATATAGGATTTCTATTTGCCATATATATTTCAACCGTACTGTGATGTTTTACAAAAGTTCTGAACCTTTCTATTCTCATTGTTCTTACAGATTGTGAATAAAAAATAAACATTTTTGCTAAAAGTATTATTATATTATTGATCGATTGACTATGACTTTTCAGGTCACCCAGTAATGCTATCTGCAAGGTTAGCTCCAGGTAAATATTGCAATCCTTCAGCTATTCCTGGACCTGTGTCCAAAAACAAGCTACAAATGGACAGAACCAAAACAAATGATCTAATGATTCTGTCTCTTCACAGCAAAATCTGCAGAGCTGAGAAGATTATATCCCCATATAAATAACATTCTATTGGTAGCAAGAATTTTATATAATAATTTAAATTGAAAGATTCTAATTTTTGAATCCTGTATCGTTTTGCGTGTCAGTTCATATGTTCATATGTTATCCTTGGCAGTGAGTGTGGGTGTGGGTATGTTATCCTTGGCAGTGAGTGTGGGTGTGGGTATGTTATCCTTGGCAGTGAGTGTGGGTGTGGGTATGTTATCCTTGGCAGTGAGTGTGGGTGTGGGTATGTTATCCTTGGCAGTGAGTGTGGGTGTGGGTATGTTATCCTTGGCAGTGAGTGTGGGTGGGGGTATGTTATCCTTGGCAGTGAGTGTGGGTGTGGGTATGTTATCCTTGGCAGTGAGTGTGGGTGTGGGTATGTTATCCTTGGCAGTGAGTGTGGGTGGGGGTATGTTATCCTTGGCAGTGAGTGTGGTGTGGGTATGTTATCCTTGGCAGTGAGTGTGGGTGTGGGTATGTTATCCTTGGCAGTGAGTGTGGGTGTGGGTATGTTATCCTTGGCAGTGAGTGTGGGTGGGGGTATGTTATCCTTGGCAGTGAGTGTGGGTGGGGGTATGTTATCCTTGGCAGTGAGTGTGGGTGTGGGTATGTTATCCTTGGCAGTGAGTGTGGGTGGGGGTATGTTATCCTTGGCAGTGAGTGTGGGTGGGGGTATGTTATCCTTGGCAGTGAGTGTGGGTGAGGGTCTGTTATGTTATCCTGCCCTCTTTTCTTTTCTTGTTTTATAATCCGTTACAGATTAACCTGAGCTGTGCAGTTGGTGATTGCTAATTAAAAAACCTGTCACAACTTGTAATCTTACAAATGTGCAGGCAGGCGTCTGCAATGTAGTTAGTCTGGAACAGGATCGCTGTGCACAAACTGGTTGAATCAACGTTGTTTCAGCGTAATGTGTCAACGTATTGTAACCTGGAATCTACGTGGAAAATACATTGGATTTAAAAAAGGTAAACTGTTGTTTTGAGGGTGTTTAGTACTCCTGAGTGGCGCAGTGGTCTAAGGCACTGCATCGCAGTGCTAACTGTGCCACTAGAGATCCTGGTTCGAATCCAGGCTCTGTCGCAGCCGGCCGCGACCAGGAGACTCATGGGCGGCGCACAATTGGCCCAGCGTCGTCCAGGGTAGGGGAGGGAATGGCCGGCAGGGATGTAGCTCAGTTGATAGAGCATGGCGTTTGCAACGCCAGGGTTGTGGGTTCGTTTCCCACGGGGGGCCAGTATAAAAAAAAAAGATGTATTCACTAACTGTAAGTCGCTCTGGATAAGAGCGTCTGCTAAAATGACTAAAATGTAAAAATGTAAAAATGTCATTTCAACTAAAGGATTGTCATCATGGTAACCAAATTTCCACGCTTCAGTGGTGTAAAGTACTTAAGTAAAAATACTTTAAATTACTACTTAAGTAGTTCATTTGGGTATCTGTACTTTACTATTTATATTTTTGACTACTTTTACTTTTCACTACATTCCTTTAGAAAATATTGTACATTTACTCCATACATTTTCCTTGACACCCAAAAGTAGTTACATTTTGAATGCTTAGCAGGACAGGAAAATGGTCCAAGTCACGCACTTATCAACAGAACATCCCTGGTCATCCCTACTGCCTCTGATCTGGCGGACTCACTAAACACACATGCTTCATTTGTAAACGATGTCTGAGTGTTGGAGTGTGCCCCTGGCTATCCGTAAATAAAAAATACAAAAACAAAAATGGTGCCGTCTGGTTTGCTTAATCTAAGCAATTTTAAATGATTTATAATTTTACTTTTGATACTTAAGTATATTTTAGTAATTCAATTTACTTTTGATACTTAAGTATATTTTAAACGAAATGTCTTTGATATTTGCCACTGATTGCAACAAATGTGCTATTGTGAGAATAATTATTCAGAGATCTCTTAATAACTAAACATGTTTACTGTTGCTATTGAAGTAATTCCAAAGGGTAGGTTTAACAGAGCAAATTAAATGTAACCATATTTTATAAGTAATATATCTTCAAGGATACTATTTAGGCATATACAGTGAGCTCCAAATGATTTTGGGACAGTGACACATTTCTTGTTGCTTTGGCTCTGTACTCCAGAACTTTGGCTCTGTACTCCAGAACTTTGGCTCTGTACTCCAGAACTTTGGCTCTGTACTCCAGAACTTTGGCTCTGTACTCCAGAACTTTGGATTTGAAGTGCAGACTGTCAGCTTTAATTTGAGGGTATTTTCATCCATATCGGGTGAACCGTTTAAACATTACAGCATTTTTGGTACATAGTCCCCCCATTTTAGTGGACCAAAAGTATTGGGACAAATTCACTTATGTGTATTAAAGTAGTCAAAGGTTTAGCATTTGGTCACATGTTCCTAGCGCGCAATGATTAACTAAAATCTTGTGACTCTACAAACTTGTTGAATGCTTTTGCTGATTGTTTTGGTTGTGTTTCAGATTATTTTGTGAGCAATAGAAATGAATGGTAAATAATGTATTGCGTCATTTTGGAGTCACTTTTATTGTAAATAAGAATATAATATGTTTCTAAACACTTCTACATTAATGTTGACCTCTCTGTTTAAACCATTTATTTATATGTGGCAGTGCTGTCCACTCAGTAGTGTTGAATTTTGGCCTCAGCTGAGCTCCTTCATGCATAGATTTGTACTTCCTCATTTTGGCCATTTGTTTGCCATGGGTCCTTGATAAAAGTAGCCTTTACCTTTATTCCAATGCATTAGATTTATCTGTTGATCTATCATTGTTTGCTTTTGTCTGTCAGCTGTTTAGAGCACTCATTGCTTTTTATTTTCAGGTGCGTGCGGATACTGGTGTTCTCTGTGCCATTTTATTTTTTATTTATTTAACCTTTATTTAACTAGGCAAGTCAGTTAAGAAGAAATTCTTATTTACAATGACGGCCTACACCGGCCAAACCCGGACGACGCTGGGCCAATTGTGCGCCGCCCTATGGGACCAGAAGTTGTAGACTAAACGTACGTTTCACCATAGTTTCACATGCAATGTTTTTACTTGGTGTAAGGGCCATCTAGTGGAAAGACTGCTGTCCCTACACTCATTACACATACCAGGTTTTGTTTTCCCCAAAAATGTTTCCTAAATGTTATTTTCTCAGAACTAGTCTGAGCTCCAGTCTTATGGTGTTGTACACAATTGTTACTATTGAGAACCAATTTGATTAAATCCCAGGAAACAGTGTTCTTTCTTCTGTTATATTGTTTCAGATTATGTGATATTATCCTGAAATTTACAAATTATTTAGATTTTTTCATTATTGAAAATGGTATACACATTTTCTATACCTGTATTATAATCACCTTGTTTTGTAGTGTCATTCACATTTTTATTTTCAATATTGCTTCTGTAATTTGCTGTTGTAGGAAATTATTAATAGGAAAGGTTAAAGTAATGGGTTTGTAATTCAAATAAGAGATAATTATGCTAGATGTATTCAATATATTTGATACTTGAAGATGAATCACCTTGTCCTAAAACTGACATATGTTTTCAAACTCTATTCTGTACATTGCATGTAGATGTATTTGTTAATGGGTCACATCAGAGGTTCAGCATCATTACAATGACAACGTTAACTGACAAAAAAAACATTTCAAATATATAATTTGCTCTATGGAATGAACCCCCAGGTGGCAGTATAGACGTGTGGACCAGAAATCCATTTTGCCCTCTGAAGGGCTAATAACTTCTGTTCAGTTGTTTTTCATGACCTTTTTTCCAGTTAGAATATTATAATGACGACCACTTCTCTGAACTGTTCACAGAAAGACATTGGGTTTCGCTGAAATAATGTAACATATTCCCACATGAATTTGTCCACTTTGGCAATGCTATTCCATGTTGTTAATAAGAATGCTACCGTGTGTATACAGGAGAAGAATATCCTCATTGCTCGTAGACCACTCATAAAGGATATTGCGGTGAATCCTCAGTTGAAATGCATCCCCAGTTTAGGATTTCTCACAAATAATCTGGACGCCACAATCCTGGAAATTAGCTTGGGGTGAAACTTAATCTCGGGGTTAATCTCGGGGTTAGTCTCGGGGTTAATCTCGGGGTTAGTCTCGGGGTTAATCTCGGGGTTAGTCTCGGGGTTAATCTCGGGGTTAATATCGGGGTTAGTCTCGGGGTTAATCTCGGGGTTAGTCTCGGGGTTAGTCTCGGGGTTAATCTCGGGGTTAGTCTCGGGGTTAATCTCGGGGTTAGTCTCGGGGTTAGTCTCGGGGTTAGTCTCGGGGTTAGTCTCGGGGTTAATCTCGGGGTTAATCTCGGGGTTAGTCTCGGGGTTAGTCTCGGGGTTAATCTCGGGGTTAATCTCGGGGTTAGTCTAAAAGAAATGCAGCAAGAAGGTGAATAGCTACTGGCATTTGCAGTATAAACATTTGTTTTTGTGACATACTTTCCATTTTAACTAGAAAATGTCAACCTTTTAGAACCCTTGAGGTGGGCCATGATGACTAATGTGTGAGACTCTAGTCAGCATGTGGTATGTGATGTGGAACGTCTTTGGACAAAGGAAGTGATTAATTAGTTCTGATTATGTATGTAGGAAAGGACAGTCTGTCTGTCTGTCTCTGATGCTCAATAAAGGACTCTAGATATACTTCAGGTCTGTTACAGTGGGGATCACCAGGCTATAATGCAATGAAATGCTAGTTAGATTAGGAGTGATTTAGATTTACAGTGGTTTTCTATGACCTATTCCTAACACCAGTAATGTTGACATAACGTCATTCATTTCTGCAGTTTGTAACAGATCAATAGCGTAGCTGCCTGCCCCTGTGAAACTCAATCACATAACATCAATTAGAATAGACTACCCAGCTGTCACATAATGTACAAGGGAACCATATGTTTCATAGAGCTTGGTGAGAGCGTGGTTGTCCTGTGGTTATTTAGCATACAACCTACTCACAACTTTATGGGAATGGTGCAGGACAATTGTTTGGATGAGAACCAAATGTGCTAGCTGGGTACATTGTCAGGTTGCCATCTCTGCCAAATGAAAGGTTACAACACAGTAATGTATTCAGCACGTGTTTGATTTAAAACCAGGTCGATCTTTGGGCTGCCTGAGCAAGCTACCCACGCTAGCCTGATTTGTCTTTCTGCTTCCGATCCATACTCGTTTGGCCGGCATATTTTGTTGGAGCGAATGTTTAGGTTGTCTATCAGTACCGCCTACATCAGTTTTCCTTCTACTTTTCCTTTTGACTGAAGGCAGTCGCCCTCTCTAAGGACTCTACTAGATAAATGCCTCCTTTATGCTGTGTCTCCTCTAGGGATATTGGGAGAGTTTCAGTGACCCAATTATCTTTGGATGCACAAAGGGTCCGCTTACCCTTTGTTTTCCTCTTCTCCGAACAAGGCCGTCTGACTCTGATTCTGGATCTGATTCTGATTCTGGATCTGATTCTGATTCTGGATCCGGCCGCTTCGTGGCTCCCCCCCCCCCCCTCCGAACTCTGCCGCTAACCAGAGGCAGCAGATGTGACAGGACTTGTGCCTCTGTCACGTTGCTTACCACTCGGCTCTTCTCCTTTAGACTTATTCAAAGTCTTTCTCTTTAAATGTGTCTAAATGTACAGATACCAACCAACAGCTGTAAAGAAAAGAGACATCTAAAAGTTACCCCAGCAGTCACAGCAACACTGATTTCCAGCATGTTCTCACAGTTCGTAGTTTTACGCTCATTTTCATCCCTGCGGATTATAACAAATCTTTCTTCGTTTATTCTCTGTTCCATGGGGCATCAAAGAGATAGTTGTAGATATAACTTCCTCCTACCTTCCCAAGCCCCCAAAGTTGATCTGTTTTCTGAGTGCCCGCTCCCTGGGGCCATATGGGTGATAAATTACATGAGCTCAGTTCAGCACACATGCACACATGAACACACACACACATACACACACACGGCCACTTCCCCTGACCTTCCTGAGTAGGTCAACATGGCCGCCCCCTCACAACTGTCTGCTTTGATGTTCATATAAAGGCTGTCTGTTTCATAGCGTTCCTCCGAATGTAGTGTCCCTCTGCGCCCTGGTGAATAAATTACATGATTCCGATATTCATGTCATGTTATGTTTCTCCTCACATCCCTGACGGATTTTTAACATCTGTAGGACAACTCTTGAATCCCTCTAGTCATTTGAAAGAATATCAAAATGAACATCGGAGGATTCCTTGTTTTCCTGAGGTTAACTCCACTCTCAGGGGCTGATGTTAACTCCACTCTCAGGGGCTGAGGTTAACACCTCTCTCAGGGTCGGAGGTTAACTCATCTCTCAGGGGCGGAGGTTAACTCATCTCTCAGTGGCTGAGGTTAACTCATCTCTCAGTGGCTGAGGTTAGTTAACTCATCTCTCAGGGGCTGAGGTTAACACCTCTCTCAGGGGCTGAGGTTAACTCCACTCTCAGGGGCTGAGGTTAACTCCACTCTCAGGGGCTGAGGTTAACACCTCTCTCAGGGGCTGATGTTAACTCCACTCTCAGGGGCTGAGGTTAACTCCACTCTCAGGGGCTGAGGTTAACACCTCTCTCAGTGGCTGAGGTTAACTCATCTCTCAGTGGCTGAGGTTAGTTAACTCATCTCTCAGGGGCTGAGGTTAACACCTCTCTCAGGGGCTGAGGTTAACTCCACTCTCAGGGGCTGGGGGGGCATTTGATTAATTTTTCAGCAGACTTATGGCTTGGGGGTAGAAGCTGTTAAGGAGCCTTTTGGTTTAGACTTGTCGCTCTGGTACCGCTTGCCGTGCGGTACCAGAGAGAACAGTCTATGACTTGGGTGACTGGAGTCTTTGACAATTTGATGGGCCTTCCTCTGACACCGCCTAGTATATACACTACCAGTCAAAGGTTTGGACACACCTACTCATTCAAGGGTTTTAATTTATTTTTACTATTTTTTACATTGTAGAATAATAGTGAAGACATCAAAACTATGAAATAACACATATGGAATCATGTAGTAACCAGAAAAGTGTTTAACAAAAATCAAAATATATTTTATATTTGAGATTCTTCAAATAGCCACCCGTTGCCTTGATGACAGTTTTGCACACTCTTGGCATTCTCTCAACCAGCTTCATGAGGTAGTCAATTGGAATGCATTTCAATTAACAGGTATGCCTTCTTAAAAGTGAATTTGTGGAATTTCTTTCCTTCTTAATGCGTTTGAGATAATTAGTTATGTTGTGACAAGGTAGGGGGGTATACAGAATATTGCCCTATTTGGTAAAAGACCAAGTCCATATTATGGCAAGAACAGCTCAAATAAGCAAAGAGAAATGACAGTCCATCATTACTTTAAGACATGAAGGTCAGTCAATCCTGAAAAATGCAATAACTTTTTTAGTTTCTCCAAGTGCAGTCGTAAAAACCATCAAGCGCCATGATGAAACTGGCTCTCATGAGGACAGCCACAGGAATGGAAGACCCAGAGTTACCTCTGCTATAGAGGATAATTTCATTAGAGTTACCAGCCTCTGAAATTGCATCCCAAATAAATTGTTCACAGAGTTCAAGTAACAGACACATTTCAATGTCAACTGTTCAGAGGGGACTGTGAATCAGGCCTTCATGGTCAAATTGCTGCAAAGAAACCACTACTAAAGGACACCAATAATAAGAAGAGACCTGTCTTGGGCCAAGAAACACGAGCAATGGACATTAGACCGGTGGAAATCTCAAATAATAAAATAAATTGTGATTTGTTTAACACTTTTTTGGTTACTACATGATTCCATATCTGTTATTTCATAGTTTTGATGTCTTCACTATTATTCTACAATGTAAAAATTAAGAAAAACCCTTGAATGAGTAGGTGTGTCCAAACTTTTGACTGGTACTGTAGGTCCTGGATGGCAGGAAGCTTGGCCCCAGTGATGTACTGGGCCGTACGCACTACCCTCTGTAGCGCCTTACGGTCAGATGCCGAGCAGTTGCCATACCAGGTAGTGATGCAACCGGTCAGGATGCTCTCGATGGTGCAGTTGTATGACTTTTTGAGGATCTGGGGACCCATGCCAAATCTTTTCAGTCTCCTGAGGGGGATAAGGTGTTGTCGTGCCCTCTTAACGACTGTCTTGGTGTGTTTGGACCATGATAGTTCGTTGGTGATGTGGACACCAAGGAACTTGAAACTCTCAACCTGCTCCACTACAGCCCCGTCGATGTTAATGGGGGCCTGTTCGGCCCGTTTTTTCCTGTTGTCCACGATCAGCTCTTTTGTCTTGCTCACATTGAGGGAGAGGTTGTTGTCCTGGCACCACACTGCCAGGTCTCTGACTTCCTCCCTGTAGGCTGTCTCATCGTTGTCGGTGATCAGGCCTACCACTGTTGTGTCGTCAGCAAACTTAATGATGGTGTTGGAGTCGTGTTTGGCCATTCAGTCGTGGGTAAACAGGGAGCACAGGAGGGGACTAAGCATGCACCCCCTGTGGGGCCCCAGCGTTGAGGATCAGCGTGGCAGATGTGTTGTTGCCTACCCTCACCACCTGGGGGCGGCCCGTCAGGAAGTCCAGGATCCAGTTGCAGATGGAGGTGTTTAGTCCCCAGGGTCCTTAGCTTAGTGATGAACTTTGTGGCCACTACGGTGTTGAACGCTGAGCTGTAGTCAATCAACAGCATACGGTTGGTCTGATTCTCCTGCAGTTGGACTTCCACTCCAACATCACTGTATAGGACCTACTGCTTGGTCCTTTTGAATGTCCAATGGGATCCAATTCTGACCGTAATCATATGTATCGCACTCTCTCATTTCTTGTTAAGCAGGCAGATTACTCTGAAGCCTGGTGGTCAAACAAGTATAAATGCATTTAAATGGTATTTGTTGGAACTCTTTTTTAGTAGTATTAACTAGAGAGGTGTTAACTAATCATCATAGTGCAATGTTTAGTTTTAGGCATTTTTAAAAGGGATAAGCACATGGCATGTTCTTGTGGTACGTGGTAGACAATGAGGTCCTCTGTATCTGGTTTCAGATGGCAGTGAAACCTCCTTTTCCACAAGTTCTATAACGTTAAAACAGATGTCAGTGTTCCATGACTTTAAAAACTAGGTCAAAGGCATTCTCAAAGTGACATTTCTGTAGGAATTTACAAGTGTACATGGGCCAAACTAACTAACTAATAGTTGTATCTCTATATTTTACCATAATTATTCCAACCCTTCTTTGTTTTCTATTAAATCAGTTGTCGTTTTTTATACAGATAAACATTAATTGATTTTGACTGAATTTCAGATTACTTTTCAGTGTATTGGATCGAAGTGATGTAGGATGGATCGGAATGAGCTACCCATCTTCAAATTGCTGTTGTGATTTAACCCCAAATTGAAATGTGTTCCAGAGAGAAAGAAAAGCGTTTCGCTCACCAGCCGGCTGCTATAGCATGCTGTACATATATTGGGATGTAGAACCTTCCTAGAAAGGTCAGAAAGATGTAGAACCCTCCTAGAATGGTCAGAAGGATGTAGAACCCTCCTAGAAAGGTCAGAAGGATGTAGAACCATCCTAGAAAGGTCAGAAGGATGTAGAATCCTCCTAGAAAGGTCAGAAGGATGTAGAACCCTCCTAGAAAGGTCAAAAGGATGTAGAACCCTCCTAGAAAAGTCAGAAGGATGTAGAACCCTCCTAGAATGGTCAGAAGGATGTAGAACCCTCCTAGAATGGTCAGAAAGATGTAGAACCCTCCTAGAATGGTCAGAAGGATGTAGAACCCTCCTAGAAAGGTCAGAAGGATGTAGAACCCTCCTAGAAAGATCAGACGGAATCCAATGACATGGTAACACTTTTTGTTGATTTCACATTGAATTCAGGTTAGTTGACAACTCAGCCAAATGTAAATCTAAACTAAACGTTGACCTGACGTCTGTGCCCAGTGGGTTATACTTCATCACAATGTGATCTGTCATGTGGTTCATGTTGTAACCTCAGCGTCTGTTGGCGCAGCCAAAGAATTCACAGAAATATTGGACATAATGAAATTAATGAAATTGAAAATCAAATCAAATTGTATTTGTCACATGTGCCGAATACAGGTATAGACCTTACCGTGAAATGCTTACTTACAAAACCCTTAACCAACAATGCAGTTTAAAGAAAATAGAGTTAAGTTTAAAAAAGTAACAATAAAACAATGAAATAACAACAGATCTTTCTGAGATCCATTATATTTGAGTCATAGAATAGAACACATCTTTTCATCCATTGATAATAGAAAGGGAGGACATCTGTTGTCTCTTTGGGACTGTGTTTAAACTAAATACTCATCCTTGACAAAGAGTTTTGAATGTACAGTCATTATGTAATTTAATGAATTCATATCTATGAGCAAATTCGTATTCGTCTCATTCTTCAATCACTTCTTCACATTTGTCCAAACTAGCAGAGTTATGCACTGTCAAGTCTGACTCCAAGAACAAGTATTGTTTAATATGGACAGAAGTTTGACTCAGGTCCTACAACACTGTGTGTTCTAGTGCCTGTGCCTCTTAGGCTTGTGCCAGGCCAGTGTGACCGTACTCTTTTCCTGCCATTTTCCCTGTGGCTCAGTAACCATGACAGTGATTGTGTTTGTTGCTGTGTTCCAAGAGGCTTTTATTTCCAATTACAATGTGCATGATTACCTCACCCCTCTCACACTCCCTCTCCTCCTTCACACTTTGATTTGTTTATTTTAGAGGAATACTGTAATACAGGAGGATACAGAGCTGAGGAAAGGAAAAAGGTTGAAAATGGTTCATTGGTAACAGTGATAAAGTTTCATAGTTCCTCGTTGGAGAGTGAGGGTAGTTATTATATGGCTTTTCAGAAACAACGTCACTAGACGTCTCAACAAATTAAATGATTATTTTGGTCTACTTTAGAATATAAATGGTTATCATGTTTGTTATGATACTTACCCACTAACAGACTTTTGGATAGATGATTTGCATGGACCACAAACTTGGTGAATGAGCAAAGTGTTTCAATTAATGGCAACTTGGTCCTTGGTCTCCTCCTTTCAGACGGGGTGCTGCCCGGCATACTAAGTAACCTGGATTGAGTTATTGTTCATGGTGACCCCTTTGACAAATGTCTTATTGATGTTGTCCATGAGCCGTGTCTCTACTTGAGAATGGGGAATCAATTAGAGGGGGCACTGTCTGCTTCCTGTAAACCTCTGAATAGCATGGAGGTTTATAGCTGCTATTTCTCCTTTATGTCACCCAAAACCGAAGATTTAGACCTTCATTTACATTCATATCAAGGCAACCGCATGGCAAACACAGAAGCCCCGTTTATACCTGGTGGGGCACACATTTTAATAATAATAATAATATGCCATTTAGCAGACGCTTTTATCCAAAGCGACTTACAGTCGTGCGTGCATACATTTTTGTGAATGGGTGGTCCCGGGGATCGAACCCACTACCTTGGCGTTACAAGCGCCGTGCTCTACCAGCTGAGCTACAGAGGAGACGAGTAGAGGTGTAGAGATGATTTTTAAAAAACACATTGTGATCCGATTGTGATTAGATCTTCCGGATTACCTCTGGAGGTAGTCAGGCTTTCGTTGTGTCTGGATATCAATCAAGTGTAGACAGATCTGGATTGTCAAACCATTTCAATCATAATTATGCCGACCTCTAAAATCGTTGTCAGATAGCTCCATTGACTTATGGCATCAGTAATGTTCTTAAAATAAATAAATCCATATTATTTTGAAAGAATATCAGTCAAAACATTTGCATACAGGGAGGTGCCAGCTAATCTGGTCACAATGCGGACATGGTGGACGGATTAATACAATGTGCCCAGCTAGCACATAACGTTCTGAGAACCATCCCAGCTAGCACATAACGTTCTGAGAACCATCCCAGCTAGCACATAACGTTCTGAGAACCATCCCAGCTAGCACATAACGTTCTGAGAACCATCCCTGCTAGCACATAACGTTATGAGAACCATCCCAGCTAGCACATAACGTTATGAGAACCATCCCAGCTAGCACATAACGTTATGAGAACCATCCCAGCTAGCACATAACGTTCTGAGAACCATCCCAGCTAGCGCATAACGTTCTGAGAACCATCCCAGCTAGCACATAACGTTCTGAGAACCATATGTTTCTTAGAGCTTGGTGAGAGATTGGTTGTCCTATGGCTATTTTGCATACAACCTTCCCACAACGTTCTGAGAACCATATGTTTCTTAGGTGGGAATTTCAGTACTTCAGCTTAACGTTTCCTACATTTTCTCCATGGTTCTATTTAAAGTAATGTTTCAAATTGTTCAGAGAACGTGAAGAAACAACGTTCTTCCGTGAGAATTTCAGTACTTCAGCATAACGTTTTCTGCATGTCTCCTCGTGTTTTTTTAACGTTCCCTTTTTACCGGTCAGGAAATGTAAGGCTTTGTTCCCAGAACCAATGGCAAACCAAAAACGTACGTTCCCACAACTTCCAAGGAACCAAATGTGCTAGCTGGGTATTGATCAAATCAAATCAAATCAAATTTTATTGGTCACATGCGCCGAATACAACAGGTGCAGACATTACAGTGAAATGCTTTACTTACAGCCCTTAACCAACAGTGCATTTATTTATTTTTTTTTAAGTAAAAATAAAACAACAACAAAAAAAGTGTTGAGAAAAAAAAGAGCAGAAGTAAAATAAAGTGACAGTAGGGAGGCTATATATACAGGGGGGTACCGTTGCAGAGTCACAGAACTGTAAAAGAGGCACTAGATTCTTGAGATCTGTGCAGTTGTGAAAAGAAGGTTTGGCAGTATGATCTTCTTTGAATGTTTTGCCTAATACATTCCTCGCTCTTCCAGGTTAAGGGGAAACCCTGGCCAACATTAATAGTTCCATTGGGGGAAATTAATTATTATATTCTGAGAAATATGGAGCACATGGTTTTGCACTATTATTCTTAATTAACTGTCCTATGATCTAAATACAGATGTTTTTATATGAATAGATTTGACCAATATGAAAATATGAGCCTATGCACATTTTAACATGTAATAACAGTGTTCGAATGTGTACAGTAACAGATGACCTACATGATATCTCTTGCTGTGTAACTCCATAGAAAAAGTCTTAGAGAGGCTGATTGAAATAGACTCTTCTCATCTCCATAGTGACATTGGAGAGCTACTCAATTATCCTCCCATGTAAACTGTCTCCCTTAGCACCCCTCTCTCTCTCTCCTCACTCTCAACAAGCTGCTGATTGTAGTCTTACAAGTCACACAGATTCCCCAATATAACCCCGGTCAACAAATGGGTTTTTACAAACAATTTCACAGGAAGTGAAGATCTAAGCTGCTGCTGTTGAGCAAATGGAGGAATTCAGCACAATTTAATGTGTCTGCCCCTGTGAAATGGGGCACCCTGCTACCTCTTCTCAGTGGTCAAACTCTTATATAAGCCTAAATTGACATATGTAAAAGGACATATACCTCGAAGGTCTGCGGTGGATTTAAATTACTGAGGATAATAGCGGACAATATTGCCACTCCTATTTGTTATACTGTATCTTCAATCTAAGCCTACTAGAAAGTGTGTGCCCTCAGGCCTGGAGGGAAGCAAAAGTCATTCCGCTACCCAATAATAGTAAAGCCCCCTTTACTGGCTCAAATAGCCAACCAATCAGCCTGTTACCAACCCTTAGTACATTTTTGGAAATAATTGTGTTTGACCAGATACAATGCTATTTTACAGTAAACAAATTGACAACATACTTTCAGCACACTTATAGGGAAGGACATCCAACAAGCACAGCACTTACACAAATGACTGATGATTGGCTGAGAGACTGGCTGTTTTGTTAGACTTCAGTGCGACGTTTGACATTATTGATAATTGTCTGCTGCTAGAAAAACGTATGTGTTATGGCTTTACTCCCCCTGCTATATTGTGGATAAAGAGTTACCTGATTAACAGAACACAGAGGAAGGTCTTTAATGGAAGCCTCTCCAACATAATCCAGGTAGAATCAGGAATTCCTCAGGTCAGCTGTCTAGGCCCCTTACTTTTTCAATCTTTACTAATGACATGCCACTGGCTTTGTGTCTATGTATGCGGATGACTCAACACTATACACGTCAGCTACTACAGCGACTGAAATTAATGCAACACTTAACAAAGAGCTGCAGTTTGTTTCAGAATGGGCGGCAAGGAATAACTTAGTCCTACATATTTCATAAACTAAAAGCATTGTATTTGGGACAAATCATTCACTAAACCCTAAACCTCAACTAAATCTTGTAATGAATAATGTGGAAATTGAGCAAGTTGAGGTGACTAAACTGCTTGGAGTAACCCTGGATTGTAAACTGTCATGGTCAAAACATATTCATACAACAGTAGCTATGATGGGGAGAAGTCTGTCCATAAACTACTAGCACACAGCTCGGACACCCATGCATACCCCACAAGACATGCCACCAGAGGTCTCTTCATAGTCCCCAAGTCCAGAACAGACTATGGGAGGCGCACAGTACTACATAGAGCCATGGCTACATGGAACTCTATTCCACATCAAGTAACTCATGCAAGCAGTCAAATTAGATTTAAATAACAGATAAAAAATACACCTTATGGCAGAGCGGGGACTGTGAAGGGACACACACACAGTTACAGACACACACATATGCACACACACAACAGCACATGCACTCTACACACATGCACATTGTAATATTGTTGTTTGGTGGTATTATACATTTTGTATTGTAGACATGTAGTGGTGTAATAATGTTATATGATATATTGTTTTATCTTAAGTTTTATTTGTGATGTACAGTGCATTCACAAATCAGGCCTTTATGGTAGAGTGGCCAGAAGGTAGCCACTCCTCAGTAAAAAGCACATGACAGCCCGCTTGGAGTTTGCCAAAATGTACCTAAAGGACTCTCAGACCATGAGAAACAAGGTTCTCTGGTCTTATGAAACCAATATTGAACTCTTTGGCCTGAATACCAAGCGTCACGTCTGGAGGAAACCTGGCACCATCCCTACCGTGAAGCATGGTGGTGGCAGCATCATGCTGTGGGGATGTTTTCAGCGGCAGGGACTGGGAGACTAGTCAGGATCGAGGGAAAGATGAAAATAGCAACGTACAGAGAGATCCTTGATGAAAACCTGCTCCAGAGCACTCAGGACCTTAGACTGGGGCGAAGGTTCACCATCCAACAGGACTATGACCCTAAGCACACAGCCAAGACAACGCAGGACTGGCTTCACGACAAATCTCTGAATGTCCTTGAGTGGCCCAGCCAGAGCCCGGACTTGAACCCAATCTAACATCTTTGGAGAGACCTGAAAATAGCTATGCAGCGACGCTCCCCATCCAACCTGACAGAGCTTGAGAGGAACTGCAGAGAAGAATGGGAGAAACTCCCCAAATACAGGTGTGCCAAGCTTGTAGCATCATACCCAAGAAGACTCAAGGCTGTAATTGTTGCCAAATGTGCTTCAACAAAGTACTGAGTAAAGGGTCTGAATACTTATGTAAATGTGATATTTCCATTTTTTATTTGTAATACATTTGCCCAAAATTCCTAAAACCAGTTTTTGCATTGTCATTATGGGGTATTGTGTGTAGATTGATGAGGGAAAAAAACAATTTAATCAATTTTAGAATAAGGCTGTAATGTAACAACATGTGGAAAAAGTCATGGGGTCTGAATACTTTCTGAATGCACTGTAAGTGCCTTAATGAATGCAAATACAAATCACTATTGACTATCTGTCTTTAGACATTATAAGCAGCTTCTGACTCTGCGTTGCTTTCTCTTTGGGGTTTTAGGCTGAGTATCTGTGAAGCGCTTTGTGACAACTGCTGATGTAAAAAGGACTTTATGAAATACATTTGATTGATTGATTGATGAATTTGATGTGTATGTTGTTGTTACAGTAGGGTCCCCCCACTGTTTTAACATCAGTCTGTCTGTTGGTCTGTCGTTCTGTAGGTCTGTCGTTCTGTTGGTCTGTCGTTCTGTCGTTCTGTTGGTCTGTCGTTCTGTTGGTCTGTCGTTCTGTTGGTCTGTCGTTCTGTCGGTCTGTCGTTCTGTCGGGCTGTCGGTCTGTCGTTCTGTTGGTCTGTCGTTCTGTCGGTCTGTCGTTCTGTCGGGCTGTCGGTCTGTCATTCTGTCGGTCTGTCGGTCTGTCGGTCTGTTGGTCTGTCGTTCTGTTGGTCTGTCATTCTGTTGGTCTGTCGTTCTGTCGTTCTGTCGGTCTGTCGTTCTGTCGGTCTGTCGTTCTGTTGGTCTGTCGTTCGGTTGGTCTGTCGTTCGGTTGGTCTGTCGTTCGGTTGGTCTGTCGTTCGGTTGGTCTGTCGTTCGGTTGGTCTGTCGTTCGGTTGGTCTGTCGTTCTGTTGATCTGTCGTTCTGTTGGTCTGTCCTGTTGGTCTGTCGTTCTGTTGGTCTGTCCTGTTGGTCTGTCCTGTTGGTCTGTCGTTCTGTCGGTCTGTCGTTCTGTCGGTCTGTCGTTCTGTTGATCTGTCGTTCTGTCGGTCTGTTGTTCTGTTGGTCTGTCTGTCAGCTGCTGTTCTACTGTACTACATGCAGTAGCCTACATAAAGAACATACATACATACATACATACACAGACACACAGACAGACACACAGACAGACACACAGAATGTACATCCACACAGCTCTCTGGATTCACATCATAAGAGTGGAATGAGGAATGGTGTTGATACCCAATCTTATAAAACAGCTATGAGAGGTTATTTTCATGTGCAACCCAATGGTATAGATACATATAGTGTTCACTGAACAACAACAGGCTGTCACTCACATACTACTGAACAACAACAGAGGGTCACTCACATACTACTAAACAACAACATAGGGTCACTCACATACTACTAAACAACAACAGAGGGTCACTCACATACTACTGAACAACAACAGGCTGTCACTCACATACTACTGAACAACAACAGAGGGTCACTCACATACTACTGAACAACAACATAGGGTCACTCACATACTACTGAACAACAACAGGCTGTCACTCACATACTACTAAACAACAACAGAGGGTCACTCACATACTACTAAACAACAACAGAGGGTCACTCACATACTACTAAACAACAACAGAGGGTCACTCACATACTACTAAACAACAACAGAGGGTCACTCACATACTACTGAACAACAACAGGCTGTCACTCACATACTACTGAACAACAACAGAGGGTCACTCACATACTACTGAACAACAACAGAGGGTCACTCACATACTACTAAACAACAACAGGCTGTCACTCACATACTACTGAACAACAACAGGCTGTCACTCACATACTACTGAACAACAACAGAGGGTCACTCACATACTACTGAACAACAACAGAGGGTCACTCACATACTACTAAACAACAACATAGGGTCACTCACATACTACTGAACAACAACAGAGGGTCACTCACATACTACTGAACAACAACAGAGGGTCACTCACATACTACTAAACAACAACATAGGGTCACTCACATACTACTGAACAACAACAGGCTGTCACTCACATACTACTGAACAACAACAGAGGGTCACTCACATACTACTGAACCACAACAGAGGGTCACTCACATACTACTGAACCACAACAGAGGGTCACTCACATACTACTGAACCACAACAGAGGGTCACTCACATACTACTGAACCACAACAGAGGGTCACTCACATACTACTGAACCACAACAGAGGGTCACTCACATACTACTGAACAACAACAGGCTGTCACTCACATACTACTGAACAACAACAGGCTGTCACTCACATACTACTAAACAACAACAGGCTGTCACTCACATACTACTGAACAACAACAGGCTGTCACTCACATACTACTGAACAACAACAGGCTGTCACTCACATACTGCTAAACAACAACAGGCTGTCACTCACATACTACTGAACAACAACAGAGGGTCACTCACATACTACTGAACCACAACAGAGTGTCACTCACATACTACTGAACCACAACAGAGGGTCACTCACATACTACTGAACCACAACAGAGGGTCACTCACATACTACTGAACCACAACAGAGGGTCACTCACATACTACTGAACCACAACAGAGGGTCACTCACATACTACTGAACCACAACAGAGGGTCACTCACATACTACTGAACCACAACAGAGGGTCACTCACATACTACTGAACAAAAACAGGCTGTCACTCACAGACTACTGTGTTCTAAAAGTTTTGCTCATGATTCATAAGGGAACTCTTTATGCATTGCAGTCCTGTTGATATTAATGGCAAAATGTGCCTGATGTCAATCCTTTACTCTGAAACAGCAACTACTCCTAAATACCATATCAATTCATTTTTCATAATATTTAGTTAAGAATAGTAGATGTTCCTTCTATCTCTCAGTGAGACATACAGTAGCTGGTAGGGGTACCAAAAGCTTCCTTTCTCTATGTGTTGTCCTTGACATGTTGGGCGGAAGCCCTGCTTGACCATCAAGTGGCCCATTGAGGGTTGGCCATTTGGCCGACAGTGAAAAGACTGGTCATACAGAACACTGTGGCCTCCTTGGATACCGGATACCAATGCACTGGATCGATGCTGATTGGCATTGTGTGTTTCTCCACAGCGGCCCCTCTTTAGTTAGAAGCAGGGGGACGATATGGTTCCCCAACTGGCGGCCTGCAGGCCGAATTGGCCCCTCTGGTGATTTTATTTGGCCCCCAAGTTTTATGACCAATTATTATTATAATTTTTTTGGGTTGGACATCAAACACTGTAAAAACACCAGGAAATCAGCTCCAATGGATTTTATTTTAGGAAATCTGTTCCCAAGTATTTCCATGCATAGGCTAAATAGAGAGACTCTGTGATCTTATCTCAAAGTAATCAAGTTTGAAATTATTATGTTTTTGTCAAATTCTATATCTGTTTGGGCTTATTGCGGTCAATTTGCAATGTACATAGTATTTGTAATGATGTTCCTGCCCACTGACCATCAGCTCAACAAAAAAACGTCCCGCAGCTGATTGTAGTTGGGGACCCACACTGTCTGTATAAGATTAAAAAAGGCAGATAATAGAATGTAGTTGGGGATTCAGTCCGTATCGCAGAAGTATCGTGCAAGATACACGTTATAGCTCGATTGAAATTTAAAGGCAATGTTCCTGCGTTAGCGGAAACTGCATTCACGGTGCAGATGTCGGCTCAATCAAAAATTACCTTTACTATTTTAACTCGGATCTTCCGCGATACTTCAGTGATACAGATTGAATCCAGCCCTTAGAGACTACAGCCATTGCCCTCTGATGTTTAGTCTTTTCTCTTTATGGGGATTGTATTTTCTGTAGTCCTTTCGATTTCTATATTGAGTTATTGGACAGCAGGTTGGATTCACTGACTCTGCAGGTCTGGGGCTAACCTCTGATCTGTGGTGAGCGCTCATTGGTTCTTTGTCGTTGTTGACTTTCTTGCACAGGATAGCCCAGCTGACATGATAACACCTTATCCAAAACATTGGATTACTAGGAGCTTCAGGGGTAGACAGGATACTACAGCACTGAGAATACAAATGTATTACCTTCCCTCAAAACAGCTTAGCTAAGGCATAGAGCACAGTATGAGTCATAACACCCATAAAACCTAGCGGGTCAAACAAGGAAATGGTTCCGATAATTTTTCCACCATTTCTTTTTCCCAAAGGGGATTTTAGAAACACTTAAAATATATACAGTAACCAGTCAAAGGTTTGGACACACCTACTCATTCCAGGGTTTTTCTTAATTTTTTACTATTTTCTACATTGTAGAATAATAGTGAAGACATAAAAACCATGAAATAACACATATGGAATCATGTAGGAACCAAAAAAGTGATAAACAAATCAAAATATATTTCATATTTGAGATTCTTCAAGGTATGCACCCTCTGCCTTGATGACACCTTTGCACACTATTGGCATTCTCTCAACCAGCTTCATGGGGTAGTCACCTGGAATGCATTTCAATTAACAGGTGTGCCTTGTTAAAAGTTAATTTGTGGAATTTCTTTCCTTCTTAATGCGTTTGAGCCAATCAGTTGTGTTGTGACAAGGTAGGGGGGGTATACAGAAGATAGCCCTATTTGGTAAAAGACCAAGTCCATATTATGGCAAGAACAGCTCAAATAAGCAAAGAGAAATGACAGTCCATCATTACTTTAAGACATGAAGGTCAGTCAATCCTGAAAAATTCAAGAACTTTTGCAGTCGCAAAAACCATCAAGCGCTATGATGAAACTGGCTCTCATGAGGACAGCCACAGGAATGGATGACCCAGAGTTACCTCTGCTGCAGAGGATAAGTTCATTAGAGTTACCAGCCTCAGAAATTGCAGCCCAAATAAATGCTTCACAGAGTTCAAATAACATACACATCTCAAAATCAACTGTTCAGAGGAGACTGTGTGAATCAGGCCTTCATGGTCCAATTGCTGCAAAGAAACCACTACTAAAGGACACCAATAAAAAGAAGAGACTTGCTTGGGCCAAGAAACACAAGCAATGGACATTAGACCGGTGGAAATCTGTCCTTTGGTCTGATGAGTCCAAATTTGAGATTTTTGGTTCCAACCGCTGTGTCTTTGTGAGACGCAGAGTAGGTGAATAGATGATCTCCGCATGTGTAGTTCCCACCGTGAAGCATGGAGTAGGAGGTGTGATGGTGTGGGGTGATTTGCTGGTGACACTGTCTGTGATTTATTTAGAATTCAAGGCACACTTAACCAACATGGCTGCCACAGCATTCTGCAGCGATACGCCATCTGGTATGCACTTAGTGGGACTATCATTTGTTTTTCAACAGGACAATGACCCAACACACCTCCAGGCTGTGTAAGGGTTATTTGACCAAGACGGAGAGTGATGGAGTGCTGCATCAGATGAGCTGGCCTCCACAATTACCCGACCTCAACCCAATTGAGATGGTTTGGGATGAGTTGGACCGCAGAGTGCAGGAAAAGCAGCCAACAAGTGCTCATCATATGTGGGAACTCCTTCAAGACTGTTGGAAAAGCATTCCAGGTGAAGCTGGTTGAGAGAATGTCAAGAGTGTGCAAAGCTGTCATCAAGGCAAAGGGTGGCTAGTTGAAGAATCTCAAATATAAAATATATTTTGATTTGTTTAAAACTTTTTTGGTTACTACATGATTCCATATGTGTTATTTCATAGTTTTGATGTCTTCACTATTATTCGACAAGATATAAAATCGTAAAAATAAAGAAAAACCCTTGAATGAGTAGGTGTGTCCAAACTTTTGACTGGTTACTGTATATTGATAAAAGTTACCTTGTCCGAGAGAGATTTACATGGTTATCAAAACATCATGCCAGGGTAAGATTACACAAAACACAGCCCTTATTTTAGGTGTTACTAAAATTCCCTATGGTAAAAATGAATGGTGGAAAAACGATTGGAACCATTTCCTTGTTTGACCGCTAGGTTTTATGGGTATTATGACAGCTCCACTGTGGGGCTCTATTATGTGGATAGATTAACCCAGATCTTGTCTTCACTCAGGCAAAGGCAAACCTGCACTGATCTAAGTTTAGACAGTGGTCTTTGATCTGGACCAGCAGAAGAATGCGTATAACATTAACCAAGATAAAGTATCCAGGGTTGATTGACCAACAAACTTTTCTGTCCTCTGAAGAGGGGCGAGGTGAGGGGCCCAAACGCTTTGCTGTCCTGTCCTGGCTCTAAAAACAGATTTAAAAAACATATTGTATCACAGCGCCTCTCCTCTTTCTAAAGAACTACTTTAACTATACTGTATACGAGGATATGAATATGTATATATAAATAGTATTTTTGTTGTCTCTTGGTGTCTTTCCTATTTTTAACTCTTATTTTATTTATATGTTTTATTTTTAATGTAATGTAATATCTTATATTGTTCTTGTCTATTACTGTTCTGTACTTCGTCATGTATTAGTACGTTTTATGTGGACCCCAGGAAGAGTACCTGCTGCATGTGCAGTAGCTAATGGAGATCCTGATAAACTAAACTAAACTAAACTGACCTGTCCTAACCAGTCCTGCACGCCAATCCTCCAGTGGTGACGTCACTCAGCCTGTCTCCAAACGGGACGCCGCGCAGCAGCAACTCAGTGGACTAGTCTGGCGTTCGCTGTGCATCTCCGGACGCAACATCGCCCGTTAGTTGAACTTTCAACAGACACCTCATCTTCGGAAACTGGGAAACAAAAAAATGGGTACGTTTTTATTTAAATATGAATTCCTTTTTCTGTTTGAGTTAAAACTTACATTTTAAAATGACAACTTTTGCCATGCCTGTTGATTCTGTTTGGTCCCCCCACTGAGCTTTCTCCGCGCAAAGCGCATCTTAAATTGTCATGTTTACAATACGTTTCGACCCAATTAATGTTGATCTGACCCGGTTTACTAGGCTATCAGCATTAAAGAGTAGTTGACCAACTTGTGAAACGTGATAAGAGGGAGATAAGTCTGAAAGGATTTCCCTACAGTCAGCGCAGCTCGGGGTGGGCTGGATAGTTCCAACAGGAGTTGACAACCCAAGTCACTATCAGCTGTCTGTATAAGTATATTGATCCACATTCTGCTCCTTTGTTTCTCAACCACTAACTAATTGGCTTATTGATCACAAATCCATGTTTATAATGACAACTTGAATTTTCCTGTGTAGATTGGTTTTGATGGAAACATGAAATTGTTTTGTCTGTTGTTGATTGATTGGTCAGACAAAGGCATTCTCCAATAGCCTATAGAAATGCCTCAGATTGATGACTGATGTATTGAATGATTAGGGGTGTTTATTTTTTTTGCAGCTAAAGACATCTGGGTATGCAACTCAGTACAGCTGTTACTAATGAGTTTCAGAGTTGTGTGAGCAGACAGTGGATGATTTTCAGTTTTAGTTTATAAACAAAAACATCCATTATGCTGTGTCATTTGGATATCAAAACAAACTCGGAGTTCATAGACTCCATCATCTTTACTTTGTCTCAGTCTCTGGGCAAGTCGTGCTGTGCTTTGCTGTGCCGTGCGATGTGAAGGGCTGAACTGGGACTGGGAGTAGTTGTACTGGGCTGTAATTCCTGTGTCCCACTGGGCTCTCTGACTCAGTCCCAAGTGTTGTCCATCTGTGTTCCCAGCCACCCTGGGGATGCCTGCCTGGGAGGAGAGAGCTAGCTAGGCGCCAATGCCACAGGTTCAGCAACATACTTCTTAAAAGCTCCCAGCAGACTTAAGGGCTTTGATGTGACAGATGGGACAGACAGTATAGATAGAGGACTCTCAGTCGCCCCCATGTTGTCTTGGAGACTGTTAAGCTGCAGTCATTGTCTTTTATGTTCATAATATCATATCGCACAGTCCTTCATTAACAGGAGTAGCATCATTCTCATTCATGCAGAAATAGATTGTTGACGCTCTCCAAGGTAGGCCTAATTTTTTTGCTTTGTTTACGGTCTACCACAGTGGTAACCAGTACTATTTTACTGGGTGAGCTGAGCCTTCCTTCTTACAGTGATAGATGAGTTCTAAGAAAACCAATGGAATGGAACTCTCCTGTTGATTTGCAATGGTTCAGCTGAGGCTATGGGGGGACTGGGAGGTGAGAACACTGACAGTGTGAGAATGTGTATCAACAGCATTCATTAATTTCCTCTGAAGCTCCCACAGTGGACTCATTGTGCTCCTAATTTGGCCCCGCTCCTTTGTGTGTGACTTCAGTGGCTGTTGATGCCGAGGGAAATTCACTAAATTGCAAGTTGCAGAGTAGATGGAATCCCTGTGAAATAACACATTGCAGCCCCTCATCCTGTATCTCTCCCTCTCTCTCTCTCTCTCTCTCTAAGAGGATATTGGCCTGCATTGCAATTGACCATGTGCATTGTCCACTGCCTCAGGCTCTGTTCATATTCAAATCCCCTCAGTAGGATTTTTAGACAACAAGTCCCCTAGGAGGCATGGGAACGAGTAATTTGATTTATATTCACTTCAACCACTTCAACCTACCATTGAGTGTAGTAGTGATTGCTGATGGTCTTCTTGCAATGAGGTATTGGCCGGCGCTGTGGTTGAGCACGGACACACCGGTAGCGTTTGCCGGCCGAAGGTACTTAGCACCTCTGAACAGAGTGCCAGCCGTAATTTGCAACCTGAGTGCAAACCGATTCTACATGTAGAATTGCGCGAAGATGTCGGCAGTCAGACGTCCACCAGCAGGTGGTCCCTAAAACACAGCGCACGGAACAAACGGCGAACGAACGGCAGACTGACATTCGGTGCGGTGTGTGCCATCCACATAACTCTGTCACCATGAGAAACATTAATAAGAAGTGATCTAGCAGCCTGTAGTGTGTTGATGACTATTATGATCACTGAAAAGTAGCAAACAAGCGTAAGGATCTCTCCAGTGGTTCTGATGGTTGACCTGTTTTCTATTAGTGTAATGAATGTCTTAAGGCTGTTTAGGGATACTTGTTGTTTGCCATGCTTCGTAGGAAAACACACTGAAGACTCTGCTGTAGATTAAATCAGGAATGCATGCATGGACTGGTGACTACACCCCAAAATAAACACAGGACGCCTTGAAGCCATGGGGAACAGACGATGCCCCTCAGCAATTAGACTGTAGATAGCTGACAACTGTCTACAGTATATTTGATTCCCTCGTCTCTTTCTCCTGGAGGTGGTGTCACGTTTAAAACATTCCCCAGTGTTTCTCCGATGCATCTATGGTGTTAAAGCTGCATTATACCAGTGGATGTACTGAGGATGTGGGAGGATATGGATCTTGGCTCTGACTGGGGCCTGTGAAGCCCAAAGTGAGACTTGATTCAGCATGGAGTTAGATGTTCCCGATGTTTTGCAAACTTCTATTCAGCTCTAAAGTCAGGTGACATTCACCTGCCCACTTAGCATCGGCCTCCGTTGCTATGCACCTGCTCCATGCCAACAGCCCTGAGTAGTAGATTGTGGACTCATGCAGCACTAAACTATGGCCCCTTGGGAAATTAGCATGATCTGAACTATGGCCCCTTGGGAGATTAGCATGATCTAATCTATGGCCCCTTGGGAGATTAGCATGATCTAAACTATGGCCCCTTGGGATATTAGCATGATTAGCATGATATAAGAGCATGAAAGAGAGGATAACTGTTTTACAGTGCATGTGATGATCATTCAGCTGAGAAAGTCATTTTTTGTCTGCAATACAGGGGCCTAGGAGTGACTATTTGCTGTTTTATTAGTTAAAGTACAGGTGGCATCAATATCTGTCTGCCATTACTTCACCTACAGCCGGTTTATAGAGGTTCTGTAAAGAGAGAGGTGGCAGATGCCAAAAGGGGAAACTCACAAACCTGTTAATTTCTATTTTTTTTAGAGACAATTGTCAATATGAAAGAGATATTTATAGGCTTGCGAGTTTTGAATGATATACTGGTTAACATGTAGGGCTGTCTTGTGACAGCAGGAGTTAAAGCTAGTAGTAGTTAATTCTAGAGCCAGACCTTGATAGCCAAAAAGAGATAAATTGTTTTTCCTCCATGGAAACTCTTGAACTCTCTGGAAAGAGTGATTCACCACTGGCGTCAGACTTCGAGATCTAAATGTAGCGCCATTGTTTATGACTGTAATCTGAGGAAGAGAAAAATATTCACTTGATTGCTAACCCAAATGTGTAATGTAATTTCGAAAACTCTCCTTTGATGAAACATCTAATGAGTGCAGTTGTCTGTCATCTGATTGGTTTATCTCGATTACTCAAGGTCTACAACTTGGTGGTGTCATACGCCTTGTGTCAAACGTTGCTCATGTCCCTCAATCCCAAAGCTGATGTCTCCATTGACTGTAATTTTAGAACGTCATTCTTGACTGCACTGACACACCAAACATACATTGTGTTTATCTCTGCCTAATGAAAACGGTCCAAACATAGCTGAGGAACATAAATTGAGGGGATTATTCCTTGGTGATGTTTTGAACTGACCCTCTGCCTGGTCTTCGTGCCACCATATGCAGTGCATAAGGATGTCTGGAAAGTGTCAGATTGTTTTTGTCACACCAAGCAGTGATACTGTGACAGGGGTATATAGACAGTGACCCCGCATTCTGAGCTGGACAAGAGGAAAGCAGAGGAAAGGAGAGGAAAGGAGAGGAAAGCAGAGAAAATGAGAGGAAAGGAGAGGAAAGGAGAGGAAAGTAGAGGAAAGTAGAGGAAAGGAGAGGAAAGCAGAGGAAAAGAGAGGACATGTTCCATAGCTGTGAACGTCATGCCACTGGGCGAGTGTTTTCGCTCTCTGAATCAACCGATGCCTGAGCAATAACAGAGGGTGAGATAATGTTTCCCATGCTCTTAGTTGATTCAAGATGATCTCAGTTAGAGGTCGTGTGTAGGAGGGCACAGCTGGTCCCAGGCCCACTCCAGATGATGGAAACAGGAACAGGGGACAGCTCATAAATAACTTCAAATGCATATTTGTGTGAAGTCTGCAGAGATGCATTTGGGCCTGTTTGCTGTTGAAATAACTGCCATTCTCACATGTGACCTCTGTCATTTCACCACCGGTGTAAGACTAATGTTACAAAGGATGATGTAATTACACATTTACTCAGCCACTGATGCAACTATTTATTTATGAAGTTTCATTACTCACATTATCACCCCCTCTTGCCTGCCCCACATAGTTTTTTTTAAATTATTATTTAGACATTTTCAGTAGCATTCACAGCATTTAAATTTTTTCCACAACTTTTTTTTAAATGAGTTTACTGGCATCAAATATGTGACCCAACCGTCTCTTTTCAGTCTTATGTTCCAACATTTTAATGGAGTTTTTCATTGGATAAAAGTAGAGACTCAGAGCTTCAAAATGACACACAATGCAGCTGGAGGAAACATGGGGAAGTAATGCTGCTTTAAAAGTTGCTAAACTTAGAATCCCATTTAGGAGAAAAAGCCGTTCAAACATTTTGCTGTGATTTTCACACTTGCTCTACATTAATCCTTGTGAAACATATATTTAGAAAATGAATATTTTCACCAAATTGCCCAAATATATTCTCTGGACATTATAATTTTATTTTTATTTTTTATTTGTCTTCATGTTTTTTTTTTTTTTTTTTAATCATTATCTCACCATGTTACCCCAATTAGGCTAACCATTTACAGTATTAAATAGCTTATTGCTGTATAAGAAAGATATCCTTTCACATTGAACAGCTAAAGTGCTGTTCAATGAAAAAAAATGTTATGCACTCACTAACTGTAAGTCGCTCTGGATAAGAGCGTCTGCTAAATGACTAAAATCTAAATTCTGAAAAATCTTTGTTTACACCCATTTAGCATCGTTCACACCCTCTAAAGCCTTAGACCCACTAATCTCTTAAATAATTCACATTGGAAAACATGTGAATGTGGCCATGTGCTAAAGCAGTGAGGTAGTGCTTAAAAACAAAGAAAATATTTCAACAATAAAATACTTTATTAACTTAAAGTGCTAAAGGTAGTAGCCTACAATTAGGAAAAACATAAAACACATAAAGGCTTAGGTGAAATCATTATCTAGACCTAGATCATAAGATCCTTTGAGTAACTTTGGTTCAGGTCATGTTATGATACGAACAACAGAATCTAACGTGAGAGCATATTTCTGTCCTGCCCTTTGGAGCAGGACATATAATGTCCATGGCCTTTTCATTGCAAAAGTCCTGATCTTCTCAAAAATATATGTTTGCCGGGCTGTGTCCAGTCCGGGGGATGCTTTCACGTCTCTGGGAGGAAGGACGTCAACATTGCACATCAGCTGAAACCTGGTTCCAAACTGCTTCCAGCTCAACAATGGCAATGCAGACACAAGATAACTAGCTAGATTTAGCAAACATTTAGCTTCATAATTACCAGCTGGATAGATGTAAATGGTATTCATCTAGCTAGCCAACTAGTTGAACATGCCAAAAACAACCTCGAAATCTATAATCCAATAGCTAGCCATGATGAAATTATAGCTAAATAGCTAGCTATAATCTAACATGGGGTTTGATTAGCTTGCTAATCGATTAGCATTCACACCACAGTGGCTATTTTCGGTAGCTAGCTAGTTAAACATGACAAACTGGCAAACATGAAAAAGATTGTCGTCATGCATGCCTTAGCACATCAGCAATCAACATTAACAGCAGAATGCAACGGGTCAGCTCAGCTAGCTAGCTGTCTTAATGTTGCTTCATCCCGCAACGAGCCGTCTGTAAACAATGGCTCGTTGCGGGACGAAGCAAACTACAATGGTAGCTACCTGTATGCAACTTTGTAACTAGCTAGCTATATAGCTAACAATAGCTACAAATTAAAACAACTTTTTATACTGTTGAGACAATAATGTATGTACATGTAGCTATCTTGGCATTTAACTGTAGACTCTTACAGGTGTATGGATTATGGTGATTCACTTTCAAAATTATCCTTCCCACTCGGCTTCAACCAGTCCAGACTGCTTTAGCCACAGAAGACAGAGCTGTGTCGATACCAGCAGCTCTATTCAGGACAACACTGGTATTGAAATCTGTAGTCCATGATGACAATATTAGTAAATTCAATGGATCTTTCAAATATCCGCGGTAGCAGAGAGCAGGACGGGCCATTTGACAGAGAAGCCTTGAGTAACACAATGGACTCTCTTTCTTGTGAATGTCCCAGCCCCCTCATTATCTGAACCAATCATGGCTAGACATGATTCTGTATTTTCTCTGTCTTAACACCTTCGTGATTTCACATTTTATTCATATTTACAGAGTACATACAAGGTTGTTAGTAAGGCACATGTAGGTTCACATGTTCAGTAAGGCATTTCTGAAGAAGAAAAACGAATTTAGATGAAAAAATATTATTTTTTATGTTCAAATGCCTCTCCTGTGAAGTATTGACGTGCGACATACTCCCAGCATTCTGCAACGGGTCACATAAGCTTAATATCCATATTAATGAGGTATTTGTTGTCATAACTGAATGATTTCTGGGGCTCTCTCCATTTGGCAGAGGATCTGACCAAACCTCTTTGTCAGTTAAGCAGCAGATGAGGCCCACAAATCCTCTCAGACTATCTGAGCTGCTTGCGGTGAAACCACTTAGTCCAACCAAAAGACCACTGCTATTTTATCCCTTACTCTTTCTCTCTCCTCTCTATTTTCCTGTTCCACCTTCCCACCTCTCCTGCTGTCTCTCTCCTCTCTCTTTTCCTGTTCCGCCTTCCCACCTCTCCTGCTGTCTCTCTCATCTCTCTTTTCCTGTTCCACCTTCCCACCTCTCCTGCTGTTTCTCCTCTCTCTTTTCCTGTTTCACCTTCCCACCCCTCCTGCTGTCTCTCTCCTCTCTTTTCCTGTTCCACCTTCCCACCTCTCCTGCTGTTTCTCCTCTCTCTTTTCCTGTTCCACCTTCCCACCTCTCCTGCTGTTTCTCCTCTCTCTTTTCCTGTTCCACCTTCCCACCTCTCCTGCTGTCTCTCTCATCTCTCTTTTCCTGTTCCACCTTCCCACCTCTCCTGCTGTTTCTCCTCTCTCTTTTCCTGTTCCACCTTCCCACCTCTCCTGCTGTTTCTCCTCTCTCTTTTCCTGTTCCACCTTCCCACCTCTCCTGCTGTCTCTCTCCTATCTCTTTTCCTGTTCCACCTTCCCACCTCTCCTGCTGTCTCTCTCCTATCTCTCTTTTCCTGTTCCACCTTCCCACCTCTCCTGCTGTCTCTCCTCCCTCTTTTCCTGTTCCACCTTCCCACCTCTCCTGTTGTCTCTCTCCTCTCTCTCTTTTCCTGGTCTACCTTCCCACCTCTCCTGCTGTCTCTCTCCTCTCTCTTTTCCTGGTTCACCTTCCCACCTCTCCTGCTGTCTCTCTCCTCTCTCTCTTTTCATGTTCCACCTTCCCACCTCTCCTGCTGTCTCTCTCCTCTCTCTTTTCCTGTTCCACCTTCCTACCTCTCCTGCTGTCTCTCTCCTCTCTCTCTTTTCATGTTCCACCTTCCCACCTCTCCTGCTGTCTCTCTCCTCTCTCTTTTCCTGTTCCACCTTCCCACCTCTCCTGCTGTCTCTCTCCTATCTCTCTTTTCCTGTTCCACCTTCCCACCTCTCCTGCTGTTTCTCCTCTCTCTTTTCCTGTTCCACCTTCCCACCTCTCCTGCTGTCTCTCCTCTCTCTTTTCCTGTTCCACCTTCCCACCTCTCCTGCTGTCTCTCTCCTCTCTCTTTTCCTGTTCCACCTTCCCACCTCTCCTGCTGTCTCTCTCCTCTCTCTTTTCCTGTTCCACCTTCCCACCTCTCCTGCTGTCTCTCTCCTCTCTCTTTTCCTGTTCCACCTTCCCACCTCTCCTGCTGTCTCTCTCCTCTCTATCTTTTGCTGTTCCACCTTCCCACCTCTCCTGCTGTCTCTCTCCTCTCTCTCTTTTCCTGTTCCACCTTCCCACCTCTCCTGCTGTCTCTCTCCTCTCTCTTTTCCTGTTCCACCTTCCCACCTCTCCTGCTGTCTCTCTCCTCTCTCTTTTCCTGTTCCACCTTCCCACCTCTCCTGCTGTCTCTCTCCTCTCTCTTTTCCTGTTCCACCTTCCCACCTCTCCTGCTGTCTCTCTCCTCTCTATCTTTTGCTGTTCCACCTTCCCACCTCTCCTGCTGTCTCTCTCCTCTCTCTCTTTTGCTGTCCCACCTTCCCACCTCTCCTGCTGTCTCTCTCCTCTCTCTTTTCCTGTTCCACCTTCCCACCTCTCCTGCTGTTTCTCCTCTCTCTTTTCCTGTTCCGCCTTCCCACCTCTCCTGCTGTCTCTCTCCTCTCTCTTTTCCTGTTCCACCTTCCCACCTCTCCTGCTGTCTCTCTCCTCTCTCTTTTCCTGTTCCGCCTTCCCACCTCTCCTGCTGTCTCTATCCTCTCTCTCTTTTCCTGTTCCACCTTCCCACCTCTCCTGCTGTCTCTCTCTTCTCTCTTTTCCTGTTCCACCTTCCCACCTCTCCTGCTGTTTCTCCTCTCTCTTTTCCTGTTCCACCTTCCCACCTCTCCTGCTGTCTCTCTCCTCTTTCTCTTTTCCTGTTCCATCTTCCCACCTCTCCTGCTGTCTCTATCCTCTCTCTCTTTTCCTGTTCCACCTTCCCACCTCTCCTGCTGTCTCTCTCCTTTCTCTTTTCCTGTTCCACCTTCCCACCTCTCCTGCTGTTTCTCCTCTCTATTTTCCTGTTCCACCTTCCCACCTCTCCTGCTGGTTCTCCTCTCTCTTTTCCTGTTCCATCTTCCACCCTCTCCTGTTGTCTCTCTCCTCTCTTTTCCTGTTCCATCTTCCACCCTCTCCTGCTGTCTCTCTCCTCTCTCTTTTCCTGTTCCATCTTCCACCCTCTCCTGCTGGTTCTCCTCTCTCTTTTCCTGTTCCATCTTCCACCTCTCCTGCTGTCTCTCTCCTCTCTCTTTTCCTGTTCCACCTTCCCACCTCTCCTGCTGGTTCTCCTCTCTCTTTTCCTGTTCCACCTTCCCACCTCTCCTGCTGGTTCTCCTCTCTCTTTTCCTGTTCCACCTTCCACCCTCTCCTGCTGGTTCTCCTCTCTCTTTTCCTGTTCCATCTTCCACCCTCTCCTGCTGTCTCTCTCCTCTCTCTTTTCCTGTTCCATCTTCCACCCTCTCCTGCTGTCTCTCTCCTCTCTCTTTTCCTGTTCCATCTTCCACCCTCTCCTGCTGTCTCTCTCCTCTCTCTTTTCCTGTTCCACCTTCCCACCTCTCCTGCTGTCTCTCTCCTCTTTCTCTTTTCCTGTTCCACCTTCCCACCTCTCCTGCTGTTTCTCCTCTCTCTTTTCCTGTTCTACCTTCCCACCTCTCCTGCTGTCTCTCTCCTCTCTCTTTTCCTGTTCCATCTTCCACCCTCTCCTGCTGTCTCTCTCCTCTCTCTTTTCCTGTTCCATCTTCCACCCTCTCCTGCTGGTTCTCCTCTCTCTTTTCCTGTTCCATCTTCCACCTCTCCTGCTGTCTCTCTCCTCTCTCTTTTCCTGTTCCACCTTCCCACCTCTCCTGCTGGTTCTCCTCTCTCTTTTCCTGTTCCACCTTCCCACCTCTCCTGCTGGTTCTCCTCTCTCTTTTCCTGTTCCACCTTCCACCCTCTCCTGCTGGTTCTCCTCTCTCTTTTCCTGTTCCATCTTCCACCCTCTCCTGCTGTCTCTCTCCTCTCTCTTTTCCTGTTCCATCTTCCACCCTCTCCTGCTGTCTCTCTCCTCTCTCTTTTCCTGTTCCACCTTCCCACCTCTCCTGCTGTCTCTCTCCTATCTCTCTTTTCCTGTTCCACCTTCCCACCTCTCCTGCTGTCTCTCTCCTCCCAATTTTCCTGTTCCACCTTCCCACCTCTCCTGCTGTCTCTCCTCTCTATTTTCCCTTTCCACCTTCCCACCTCTCCTGCTGGTTCTCCTCTCTCTTTTCCTGTTCCATCTTCCACCCTCTCCTGCTGTCTCTCTCCTCTCTCTTTTCCTGTTCCATCTTCCACCCTCTCCTGCTGTCTCTCTCCTCTCTCTTCCTGTTCCATCTTCCACCCTCTCCTGCTGGTTCTCCTCTCTCTTTTCCTGTTCCATCTTCCACCTCTCCTGCTGTCTCTCTCCTCTCTCTTTTCCTGTTCCACCTTCCCACCTCTCCTGCTGGTTCTCCTCTCTCTTTTCCTTTTCCACCTTCCCACCTCTCCTGCTGGTTCTCCTCTCTCTTTTCCTGTTCCACCTTCCACCCTCTCCTGCTGGTTCTCCTCTCTCTTTTCCTGTTCCATCTTCCACCCTCTCCTGCTGTCTCTCTCCTCTCTCTTTTCCTGTACCATCTTCCACCCTCTCCTGCTGTCTCTCTCCTCTCTCTTTTCCTGTTCCATCTTCCACCCTCTCCTGCTGTCTCTCTCCTCTCTCTTTTCCTGTTCCATCTTCCACCCTCTCCTGCTGCTTCTCTCCTCTTCACTGCTCATTCTCTCCACACCTCTTCTCCTCTCTTCTCTTTTCTGTCTTCTCTGTGGATGGTTGATTGCCCACCACCAACGTTGTGGCTCCGTCCAAGCACTCATGTTAATTTGTTGAGCTTTAATAAGTCCTCCTCCTGTCACAAAGAGTGCCGTTGTGTACTGTGAAATTAAATGATAGGAATAGAAGTTCCTGAGTTGGAATGCTTGCTCAAGCATGGCCCCTCCCCCTCACTTTTATTAAGGGCCTATTCACCATCCCACAGTGGAGGGGATTCAATGCTTTGACCTCCAGAGTTCACCCTTGTTATAGAGTTGTCACATTGCCACATGGTGCTGGAAAGAGGATGGAATCTCAATGCCTTAAAATGTCCCGGATATGTAAATGATTACAGCCTGCCTCCTCCAGATTTGCTAGGAGCTGAACACTTGTTTCGTTTGACATGGTCAGTCATACTGAAGACCTTGTCGGTGTGATTTTTCTGTTGAGTTTTTGTTATTGAACATTACCTACAAAGTTACAAAAGCCTTTTTATTAATAAGGCAACGTACCATATAACATCAACAAACCCATGGTGGGCGATGTGTCTTCTGGTACTCTGTATGCTGGCAGTGGCCCTAGTTGAAGGGGTAATCCTTTCCTGCCGCAAATGACCCAAAAAACGCTGCTCTTTGGCCTCATGGGTGGAATGTTATAAATATTTTTCATAATTAATAAAGATAATTATTTTTTTTAAACGAAGAAAATCCGGTGTTTCTATGTCAAACAGTTTTGTTATATTTCAGTTCTGTAATATTGGGACGCAAACTCAAAATTGAATACATTTAAGCTCTATATCCGACATGGTACAAGTGTCTTCTTTTTCTAAGCCCATAACCATGTGTGTGAGGTATATACTTTTGTTTCAAAGTAGATTTGTTTAAGACTACCAAGAATCACTCGGTGTGACCCTGATTTAGCACACTGCAGTAAAACTGATATTTGTCATTCCGTTTTTGTTCGGCACGGAATGTGTGGCCCACAGCAACATTTCCAGAAGGCCTGGGTGAAATAATGGATTAGACAAGCAAGCAGACAGAGAGCCACAGACCGACACACTGCTGATGCGCATTCACACCCACGTTGAATAGCTAGGCCACTGTAGTGCAACATGCTCTGCTGTGTGCCACCCAAATCAACTTACACAACACTGAAGAGAGAGAGAGAGAGACACACATTTCCATGACATCATTTAACTTTTCATACACTCTTTCCTCTGTCCATATTACGCATGGGACTGTACTGCCTACGTATGGGGACTGTACTACCTACGTATGGGACTGTACTGCCTATGTATGGGGACTGTACTGCCTACGTATGGGGACTGTACTGCCTACGTATGGGACTGTACTGCGTACGTATGGGGACTGTACTGCCTACGTATGGGACTGTACTGCCTACGTATGGGACTGTACTGCCTACGTATGGGACTGTACTGCCTATGTATGGGACTGTACTGCCTACGTATGGGACTGTACTGCCTACGTATGGGACTGTACTGCGTACGTATGGGGACTGTACTGCCTACGTATGGGACTGTACTGCCTATGTATGGGACTGTACTGCCTACGTATGGGACTGTACTGCCTATGTATGGGACTGTACTGCGTACGTATAGGGATTGTATCAATGCGATGGAAATCAATAACCATTTCCAGCATGACTTTGAGCTATGGCCAGACTTCGGGTAAACAAATAGCCTACACAGATCATAGAGTATTTAGACTAGGGAATAACAGATTATAAAGTAGTTTTAGTCTAGGGCATAACAGATTATAATGTATATAGACTAGGGTATAACAGATTATATAGTATATAGACTAGGGCATAACAGATTATAATGTATATAGACTAGGGCATAACAGATTATAAAGTACCTAGGCTAGGGCATAACAGATTATAAAGTATATAGACTAGGGCATAACAGATTATAAAGTATATAGACTAGGGCATAACAGATTATAAAGTATATAGACTAGGGCATAACAGATTATAAAGTATATAGACTAGGGCATAACAGATTATAAAGTATATAGACTAGGGTATAACAGATTATAAAGTATATAGACTAGGGTATAACAGATTATAAAGTATATAGACTAGGGCATAACAGATTATATAGTATATAGACTAGGACATAACAGATTATAAAGTATATAGACTAGGGCATAACAGATTATAAAGTACCTAGGCTAGGGCATAACATATTATAAAGTATATAGACTAGGGCATAACAGATTATAAAGTAGTTTTAGTCTAGGGCATAACAGATTATAAAGTATATAGACTAGGGCATAACAGATTATAAAGTACCTAGGCTAGGGCATAACATATTATAAAGTATATAGACTAGGGCATAACAGATTATAAAGTAGTTTTAGTCTAGGGCATAACAGATTATAAAGTATATAGACTAGGGCATAACAGATTATAAAGTACCTAGGCTAGGGCATAACAGATTATAAAGTATATAGACTAGGGCATAACAGATTATAAAGTATATAGACTAGGGCATAACAGATTATAAAGTATATAGACTAGGGCATAACAGATTATAAAGTATATAGGTTAGGGCATAACAGATTATAAAGTACCTAGGCTAGGGCATAACAGATTATAAAGTATATAGACTAGGGCATAACAGATTATAAAGTAGTTTTAGTCTAGGGCATAACAGATTATAAAGTATATAGGCTAGGGCATAACAGATTATAATGTATATAGGCTAGGGCATAACAGATTATAAAGTATATAGACTAGGGCATAACAGATTATAAAGTATATAGACTAGGGCATAACAGATTATAAAGTATATAGACTAGGGCATAACAGATTATAAAGTATATAGGTTAGGGCATAACAGATTATAAAGTATATAGACTAGGGCATAACAGATTATAAAGTACCTAGGCTAGGGCATAACAGATTATAAAGTATATAGACTAGGGCATAACAGATTATAAAGTATATATCAATCAATCAATCAATTTTATTTTATATAGCCCTTCTTACATCAGCTAATATCTCGAAGTGCTGTACAGAAACCCAGCCTAAAACCCCAAACAGCTAGTAATGCAGGTGTAGAAGCACGGTGGCTAGGAAAAACTCCCTAGAAAGGTCAAAACCTAGGAAGAAACCTAGAGAGGAACCAGGCTATTGTTATGATTTAACTGGATAGAACCCAAATGCAGACAAGTACACCAAGCCAGAGAAGTTTTAACAGGTTTATTATAATGTTCAATAGTCCAGGTTTCCAATAAATGGGGAAGAGCAAGTCCAGGTTACAGGGAGGGTACAGATCCAGGTCAGGGCAGGTGTGGTACCGTAATGTCCTAGTGTCCGTGGTGAGTCCAAAGGAGAGGCCCGATAGTGGAGAGCAGGATGGTGGTGGCAGGAGTGAAGCGGAGGCAGGAGTCAGGTTCCAAATATCTGTGGCACAGGAGAAAAAGTAAATAAACAGTCCAAAAAAACACAAGAGCGAAAACAGACAGGTTGAGTCGGCAGCGAGACTAACATGGTTGTCTTGACTATGATCTGACGATGAGTGGAAAGTTTGACCGGGTCTTAAAGGCTGAGGTGATTATGGTGAATGAGCTGCAGCTGGAACCCTGACTCCCGCACACCAGACTTCACTCCTGCAATCAAGGACAGACAGAGGGGAGGGGGAGAGCAGAGAGAGAGCTACCTAGCAGCAGTAGGCCTAACAGTACCCCCCTCTCACGGACGCCACCTGGCGGCCGACAGGGTTTATCAGGATGTAACCTATGAAACTCACGAACCAGAGCAGGATCCACAATGAAGCTCCTGGGCACCCAGGAACGTTCCTCAGGACCATAACCCTCCCAATCCACCAGGTACTGGAAACCACGACCCCGGCGGCGAACATCCAGAAGTCGCCGGACAGTGTAGACCGGACCCCCACCCACGATCTTGGGCGGAGGAGGGGGACGAGAGGGCGGGCACAAAGGGCTAACCGACACAGGCTTAATCTGGGAAACATGAAAGGTGGAATGAACCCGTAGGGAGGCAGGAAGCTGTAGCTTAACCGCGCAGGGGGTTAACAATAGACAGTATCTTGAACGGTCCTATAAAACGAGGCGCCATCTTCTTCGACTCCACCTTCAATGGAAGGTCCCGTGACTTCAGCCATACCTCTTGACCAGGAGAGTAACCGGGAGCCTGGGACCGGTGACGGTTGGCTTGCCTCTGCATGTACGCCGAAGCTCGGGACAGAGCTACCCTGGCCTTCCTCCAGACCTTGCAGCAGCGGCGCATGTGGGACTGCACCGAGGGTACCGCAAGTTCCCTCTCTTGGGAAGGGAACAGGGGAGGTTGATAACCCAGAGCACACAGAAAAGGAGACAAACCAGAGGAAGCGTTAGTCAAGGTGTTATGAGCATATTCCACCCAGGGGAGCATGGAGCTCCATGACCCAGGGTTAGACCCAGTGACACAGCGAAGTGCGGTCTCCATCTCCTGGTTCGCTCTCTCGGCTTGCCCGTTGGTCTGGGGGTGATATCCAGAGGACAGGCTGGATGTAATGCCCAAAGCTTTACAGAAAGCTTTCCACACCTGGGAGACAAACTGGGGACCCCTGTCAGAGACAATATCCGTGGGTAGACCATGAGAGCGGAACACATGTTCAACCAAAATATCAGCCGTCTCTCTGGCAGTGGGCAGTTTAAAAAAAAAAAAAAAATGAGCGAACTTAGAAAAACGATCAATCACCGTAAGAATGACAGTCTTACCAGATGAGGGGGAAGTCCAGTGACAAAATCCATAGCGATATGCGACCAGGGCCGGCTGGGTATAGGTAGAGGTCGTAGATGACCAGCGCTGGCCTGGGTGGAGTTTTTACTCGTGCACATACCGTATAAGCAGCAATGAAGGCTCGAGTGTCCGCCTCCATCGTGGCCCACCAGAACTTCCGTCGCACAAAGTCAAGGGTCCGCGAAACTCCAGGGTGACAGGTAAGGGGAGACGAGTGAGCCCACTGAAGTACCTGGGAGCGAGCAGACTCAGGGACAAACATCCGGTTAGGAGGACCCCTCCCAGGGTCAGCTTGATGATGTTGAGCCTGTCTAACAATCCCCTCGATGTCACATGTGATGACTGCAATACTGCAGGTAGGAGGCAAAATGGGTTCAGGGTTACTACCAGTATCAACAGCCGAATGAACACGAGACAGGGCGTCAGGCTTGACGTTGCGTGACCCAGGACGGTAAGACAGAGAAAAATTGAATCTCCCAAAAAATAGTGCCCACCTGGCTTGACGGGGGTTGAGCTGCTTCGCTGACTGGAGGTAAGCCAGATTCTTATGATCCGTTCAAACGATGAAGGGTTGTTCCGCCCCCTCCAACCAATGTCGCCACTCCTCGAGAGCCAGCTTAACGGCGAGCAGTTCACGATTTCCAACATCATAATTCCTCTCTGCCTGAGAAAGTTTCCTTGAGAGAAAAGCACAGGGATGCAGTTTGTTATCTTCAGGAGAACGTTGTGACAACACTGCACCTACCCCAGTGTCGGATGCATCCACCTCCACGACAAACTGGCGGTCGGGGTCCGGCTGCATCAGAATGGGAGCCGAGGCGAAGCGATGTTTCAGTTCTTCGAACGCTGATTCGGCCCCTTCATTCCAAGCGAACGGTCGTGAGATGGAGGTGAGAGCGGTGAGTGGCGCCGCAATGCGGCTGTAGTCCTTGATGAACCTCCTATAGAAGTTCGCAAACCCCAGGAATCGTTGAAGTTGTTTTGCGGGTAGAGGGAGCTGGCCAGTCCGTGACAGCAGAGATCTTAGCTGGGTCCATCCGCAGCTCCCCCTGAGCTATGATGTAACCCAAAAAAGAGGTCTCAGACACATGAAATTCACATTTCTCCATCTTCACAAACAGTTTGTTCTCCAACAACCTTTGCAACACCTGGCACACATGCAGTTCATGTTCCTGGGAGGACTCTGAGAAAATCAAGATATCATCCAGATAGACAAAAACAAACCGATTCAACATGTCCCGAAGGACATCATTGACTAGTGCCTGAAAAACAGCAGGGGCATTAGACAACCCAAAAGGCATAACCCGATACTCAAAATGTCCCAAGGGTGTGTTGAAGGCAGTCTTCCATTCATCACCCTTACGAATGCGCACCAGGTGATACGCATTTCGTAGATCCAGTTTCGTAAAGATGGTAGCACCATGAAGGAGGGGAAAAGCAGAATTAATCAAAGGCAGAGAATACTTGTTCTTAATGGTGATGTTGTTAAGTCCACGGTAATCAATACAGGGTCTGAGGGTCTTATCCTTCTTAGCAACAAAAAGAATCCCGCTCCTACAGGTGACGAGGAAGGACGCATAATACCTGCCGCCAAGGAGTCCCGAATGTAGTTCTCCATAGCCTCCGTCTCCGGCCGGGAGAGATTGTACAGGCGACTGCTGGGGAGCGGGGCTCCTGGCTGGAGGTCAATGGCGCAGTCGTAAGGCCGGTGAGGAGGAAGAGAAGTAGCTCTGTGTTTGCAGAAAACGGATGCCAGGTCATGATACACGTCAGGAACAGCAGAAAGATCCATGGACTCCAGTGGAGGTTGAGGCACAGTACTGGCAGGAGTCTGAGCAGAACACAAACAATTCACATGACAAAATGTGCTCCATGAAACAATGCTACCTGTCACCCAATCAATGTGTGGATTGTGTCTTATGAGCCAGGGGATACCAAGGACCAGGGGAGTCTGTGGGCAGTCGATAATATGGAATTGAATGTTCTCCTGATGATTTCCCGACACTCTAAGACAAACAGGAACAGTCTGATGGGTAATGCGGGTCAACAATTGTCCATTTAGACCCTTAGCCTGCAGCGGACAGTCCATAGGAACAGTCTCCAAATCCATTTGTTGAGCCCACTCTCTATCCAAAAAGCTTTCGTCGGCACCAGAGTCAATCAGCGCACTAACAGAGAAATTCTGGGACTGCCACTGGAGGGATGCCTGGAGCAGAATGCGGGGAGAAGAGGAAGAATCCGCTGCTCGGCTCACCAAAACTTCTCCCATAAATGATGAGCCGGCCCTTTTCCCCGGACGAACTGGGCAGGAAGGAACGAAATGACCAGCTTCTCCACAATACAGGCAGACCCGAGCCTGAATACGACGTGCACGCTCCTCTGAGGACAACCGTGCACCGACCCACCTCCATGGCTTCGGGTTCCAGTGCTCCTCGTATCGACTCGGGAAGACACGGCTCTCTCCGTAGGGGACGATGCAGGGAGGAGTTTGTTGATGACAGACAGGTTGCTTGGAACTAACACTCCTCTCCCGGCGGCGCTCCCGAATCCGATTATCCAACCTGATAGTGAGTGAAATAAGATTATCCAGCGTAGGCGATTCATCATATGACACCAATTCATCTTTTAAAGTCTCAGACAAAGCATTGATGAACACTCCTTGTAATGCCTCGTCATTCCAACCACTCACTGCTGCTAAAGTCCGAAACTCCACTGCCATCTCCGCCACACTACGAGCCCCCTGCCGAAGAGAAAACAACCGTTTCGCAGCCTCCTTGCCTCGTACGGGGTGGTCAAAAACCTTCCTCATCTCCGTGGTGAAGGCCACGTAAGCGTTGCAAATGTCCGACTGACTCTTCCAGACCGCGGATCCCCAGGCACGAGCGGAACCGCTAGTAGAGTTGATAAGGTAGGCAATACGGGCTCTTTCTGAGGCGTAGGTGAGGGGCTGTTGTTCAAACACTAACGAGCATTGAGTCAAAAAAATCGCCACAGGTTCCCATGTTCCCGTCATAGCGCTCTGGAGCAGGAACAAAAGGCTCTCTGATCTGGGCTGAAGGGGTAGTAAGGGCAGACACTTGATTGGTGAGTAATTGAACCTGATTAAGCAGCACCTGACTGTCCTCAGCAATCGTCTTAAACAGGGTATCATGTTGGCCAAGTAGAATGCCCTGATTGGCTATGGCAGTCCAAATTTGAGTGCACTCTGGGGTGGTATCCGAGCTACTGTCTGCTGGGTTCATGTTGGTCAGATCATACTGTTATGATTTAACTGGATAGAACCCAAATGCAGACAAGTACACCAAGCCAGAGAAGTTTTAACAGGTTTATTATAATGTTCAATAGTCCAGGTTTCCAATAAATGGGGAAGAGCAAGTCCAGGTTACAGGGAGGGTACAGATCCAGGTCAGGGCAGGTGTGGTACCGTAATGTCCTAGTGTCCGTGGTGAGTCCAAAGGAGAGGCCCGATAGTGGAGAGCAGGATGGTGGTGGCAGGAGTGAAGCGGAGGCAGGAGTCAGGTTCCAAATATCTGTGGCACAGGAGAAAAAGTAAATAAACAGTCCAAAAAACACAAGAGCGAAAACAGACAGGTTGAGTCGGCAGCGAGACTAACATGGTTGTCTTGACTATGATCTGACGATGAGTGGAAAGTTTGACCGGGTCTTAAAGGCTGAGGTGATTATGGTGAATGAGCTGCAGCTGGAACCCTGACTCCCGCACACCAGACTTCACTCCTGCAATCAAGGACAGACAGAGGGGAGGGGGAGAGCAGAGAGAGAGCTACCTAGCAGCAGTAGGCCTAACAGCTATGAGGGGTGGCCAGTCCTCTTCTGGCTGTGCCGGGTGGAGATTATAACAGAACCATGCCAAGATTCCCCCTCAGGAGACTAAAAAGATTTGGCATGGGTCCTCAGATCCTCAAAAAATTCTACAGCTGCACCATCGAGAGCATCCTGACTGGTTGCATCACCGCCTGGTATGGCAACTGCTTGGCCTCTGACCGCAAGGCACTACAGAGGGTAGTGCGTACGGCCCAGTACATCACAGGGGCAAAGCTCCCTGCCATCCAGGACCTCTATACCAGGCGGTGTCAGAGGAAGGCCCTCAAAATTGTCAAAGACTCCAGTCACCCTAGTCATAGACTGTTCTCTCTGCTACCGCACGGCAAGCGGTACCGGAGTGCCAAGTCTAGGTCCAAAAGACTTCTCAACAGCTTCTACCCCCAAGCCATAAGACTCCTGAACAGCTAATCATGGCTACCCGGACTATTTGCACTGCCCCCCACCCCATACTTTTTACGCTGCTGCTACTCTGTTAAGTATTTATGCATAGTCACTTTAACTCTACCCACATGTACATATTACCTCAACTACCTCAACTAGTCGGTGCCCCCGCACATTGACTATGCAACGGTACCCCCCTGTATATATAGCCTCCCTACTGTCACTTTATTCTATTGTATATATAGCCTCCCTACTGTCACTTTATTTTTACTTCTGCTCTTTTTTTCTCAACACTTTTTTGTTGTTGTTTTATTCTTACTTTTTTGTTTAAAATAAATGCTCTGTTGGTTAAGGGCTGTAAGTAAGCATTTCACTGTAATGTCTGCACCTGTTGTATTCGGCGCATGTGACCAATAAAATTTGATTTGATTTGATTTGAAGATGTTCAAAAATGTTCATAAGTGACAAGCATGGTCAAATAATAATCAGGAATAAATCTCAGTTGGCTTTTCATAGCCGATCATTAAGAGTTGAAAACAGCAGGTCTGGGACAGGTAGGGGTTCCATAACCGCAGGCAGAACAGTTGAAACTGGAATAGCAGCAAGGCCAGGCGGACTGGGGACAGCAAGGAGTCACCACGGCCGGTAGTCCCGACGTATGGTCCTAGGGCTCAGGTCTCTCAGTTGGCTTTTCATAGCCGATCATTAAGAGTTGAAAACAGCAGGTCTGGGACAGGTAGGGGTTTCGTAACCGCAGGCAGAACAGTTGAAACTGGAATAGCAGCAAGGCCAGGCGGACTGGGGACAGCAAGGTGTCAGCATGCCCGGTAGTCCTGACGTATGGTCCTAGGGCTCAGGTTCTCAGAGAGAAAGAGAGAACGAGAGAATTAGAGAGAGCATACTTAAATTCACACAGGACACTGGATAAAACAGGAGAAGTACTCCAGGTATAACCAACTAACCCCAGCCCCCCGACACATAAACTACTGCAGCATAAATACTGGAGGCTGAGACAGGAGCGGTCCGGAGACACTGTGGCCCCATCCGAAGAAACCCCGGACAGGGCCAAACAGGAAGGATATAACCCCACCCACTCTGCCAAAGCACAGCCCCCGCACCACCAGAGGGATATCCTCAACCACCAACTTACAATCCTGAGACAAGGCCGAGTATAGCCCACAGAGGTCTCCACCACAGCACAAACCAAGGGGGGCGCCAACCCAGACAGGAAGATCACGTCAGTAACTCAACCCACTCAAGTGACGCACCCCTCCTAGGGACGGCATGAAAGAGCACCAGCAAGCCAGTGACTCAGCCCCTGTAACAGGGTTAGAGGCAGAGAACCCCAGTGGAGAGAGGGGAACCGGCCTGGCAGAGACAGCAAGGGCTGTTCGTTGCTCCAGAGCCTTTCCGTTCACCTTCACACTCCTGGGCCAGACTACACTCAATCATATGACCTACTGAAGAGATAAGTCTTCAGTAAAGACTTAAAGGTTGAGACCGAGTCTGCGTCTCTCACATGGGTAGGCAAACTGTTCCATAAAAATGGAGATCTATAGGAGAAAGCCCTGCCTCCCGCTGTTTGCTTAGAAATTCTAGGGACAATTAGGAGGCCTCGCGTCTTGTGACCGTAGCGTACGTATTGGTATGTACGGCAGGACCAACTCGGAAAGATAGGTAGGAGCAAGCCCATGTAACGCTTTATAGGTTAACAGTAAAACCTTGAAATCAGCCCTTGCCTTAACAGGAAGCCAGTGTAGGGAAGCTAGCACTGGAGTAATATGATCAAATTTCTTGGTTCTAGTCAGGATTCTAGCAGCCGTATTTAGCACTAACTGAAGTTTATTTAGTGCTTTATCCGGGTAGCCGGAAAGTAGAGCATTGCAGTAGTCTAACCTAGAAGTAACAAATGCATGGATTAATTTTTCTGCATCATTTTTGGACAGAAAATTTCTGATTTTTGCAATGTTACGTAGATGGAAAAAAGCTGTCCTTGAAACAGTCTTGATATGTTCGTCAAAAGAGAGATCAGGGTCAAGAGTAACGCCGAGGTCCTTCACAGTTTTATTTGAGACGACTTTACAACCATCAAGATGAATTGTCAGATTTAACAGAAGATCTCTTTGTTTCTTGGGACCTAGAACAAGCATCTCTGTTTTGTCCGAGTTTAAAAGTAGAACGTTTTCAGCCATCCACTTCCTTATGTCTGAAACACAGGCTTCTAGCGAGGGCAATTTTGGGGCTTCACCATGTTTCATTGAAATGTACAGCTGTGTGTCATCCGCATAGCAGTGAAAGTTAACATTATGTTTTCGAATAACATCCCCAAGAGGTAAAATATATAGTGAAAACAATAGTGGTCCTAAAACGGAACCTTGAGGAACACCGAAATGTACAGTTGATTTGTCGGAGGACAGACCATTCACAGAGACAAACTGATATCTTTCCGACAGGTAAGATCTAAACCAGGCCAGAACTTGTCCGTGTAGACCAATTTGGGTTTCCAGTCTCTCCAAAAGAATGTGGTGATCGATAGTGTCAAAGGCAGCACTAAGGTCTAGTAGCACGAGGACAGATGCAGAGCCTCGGTCTGACGCCATTAAAAGGTCATTTACCACCTTCACAAGTGCAGTCTCAGTGCTATGATGGGGTCTAAAACCAGACTGAAGCATTTCGTATACATTGTTTGTCTTCAGAAAGGCAGTGAAGTTGCTGCGCAACAGCTTTTTCTAAAATTTTTGAGAGGAATGGAAGATTCGATATAGGCCGATAGTTTTTTATATTTTCCGGGTCAAGGTTTGGCTTTTTCAAGAGAGGCTTTATCACTGCCACTTTTAGTGAGTTTGGTACACATCCGGTGGATAGAGAGCTGTTTATTATGTTCAACATAGGAGGGCCAAGCACAGGAAGCAGCTCCTTCAGCAGTTTAGTAGGAATAGGATCCAGTATGCAGCTTGAAGGTTTAGAGGCCATGATTATTTTCATCATTGTGTCAAGAGATATAGTACTAAAACACTTAAGTGTCTCTCCCGATCCCAGGCCCTCGCAGAGCTGTGCAGATCCAGGACAGCTAAGCCCTGGAGGAATACGCAGATTCAAAGAGGAGTCCGTAATTTGCTTTCTAATGGTCATGATCTTTTCCTCAAAGAAGTTCATGAATTTATTACTGCTGAAGTGAAAGCCATCCTCTCTTGGGGAATGCTGCTTTTTAGTTAGCTTTGCAACAGTATCAAAAAGAAATTTTGGATTGTTCTTATTTTCCTCGATTAAGTTGGAAAAGTAGGATGATCGAGCAGCAGTGAGGGCTCTTCGGTACTGCACGGTACTGTCTTTCCAAGCTAGTCGGAAGACTTCCAGTTTGGTGTGGCGCCATTTCCGTTCCAATTTCCTGGAAGCTTGCTTCAAAGCTCGGGTATTTTCTGTATACCAGGGAGCTAGTTTCTTATGACAAATGTTTTTCGTTTTTAGGGGTGCAACTGCATCTAGGGTATTGCGCAAGGTTAAATTGAGTTCCTCAGTTAAGTGGTTAACTGATTTTTGTCCTCTGACGTCCTTGGGTAGGCAGAAGGAGTCTGGAAGGGCATCAAGGAATTTTTGTGTTGTCTGAGAATTTATAGCACGACTTTTGATGCTCCTTGGTTGGGGTCTGAGCAGATTATTTGTTGCGATTGCAAACGTAATAAAATGGTGGTCCGATAGTCCAGGATTTTGTGGAAAAACATTAAGATCTACAACATTTATTCCATGGGACAAAACTAGGTCCAGAGTATGACTGTGGCAGTGAGTAGGTCCAGAGACATGTTGGACAAAACCCACTGAGTCGATGATGGCTCCGAAAGACTTTTGGAGTGGGTCTGTGGACTTCTCCATGTGAATATTAAAATCACCAAAAATTTGAATATGATCTGCTATGACTACAAGGTCTGATAGGAATTCAGGAAACTCAGAGAGGAACGCTGTATATGGCCCAGGAGGCCTGTAAACAGTAGCTATAAAAAGTGATTGAGTAGGCTGCATAGATTTCATGACTAGAAGCTCAAAAGACGAAAACGCCATTTTTTTTTTGTAAATTGAAATTTGCTATCGTAAATGTTAGCAACACCTCCGCCTTTGCGGGATGCACGGGGAATATGGTCACTAGTGTAACCAGGAGGTGAGGCCTCATTTAACACAGCAAATTCATCAGGCTTAAGCCATGTTTCAGTCAGGCCAATCACATCAAGATTATGATCAGTGATTAGTTCATTGACTATGACTGCCTTTGAAGTGAGGGATCTAACATTAAGTAACCCTATTTTGAGATGTGAGGTATCACGATCTCTTTCAATAATGGCAGGAATGGAGGAGGTCTTTATCCTAATAAGATTGCTAAGGTGAACACCGCCATGTTTAGTTTTGCCCAACCTAGGTCGAGGCACAGACACAGTCTCAATGGGTATGGCTGAGCTGACTACACTGACTGTGCTATTGGCAGACTCCACTAAGCTGGCAGGTTGGCTAACAGCCTGCTGCCTGGCCTGCACCCTATTTCACTGTGGGGCTAGAGGAGTTAGAGCCCTATCTATGTTGGTAGATAAGATGAGAGCACCCCTCCAGCTAGGATGGAGTCCGTCCCTATAGACTAGGGCATAACAGATTATAAAGTATATAGACTAGGGCATAACAGATTATAAAGTATATAGACTAGGGCATAACAGATTATAAAGTATATAGGTTAGGGCATAACAGATTATAAAGTATATAGACTAGGGCATAACAGATTATAAAGTACCTAGGCTAGGGCATAACAGATTATAAAGTATATAGACTAGGGCATAACAGATTATAAAGTATATAGGCTAGGGCATAACAGATTATAAAGTACCTAGGCTAGGGCATAACAGATTATAAAGTATATAGACTAGGGCATAACAGATTATAAAGTAGTTTTAGTCTAGAGCATAACAGATTATAAAGTATATAGGCTAGGGCATAACAGATTATAATGTATATAGGCTAGGGCATAACAGATTATAAAGTATATAGACTAGGGCATAACAGATTATAAAGTATATAGACTAGGGCATAACAGATTATAATGTATATAGACTAGGGCATAACAGATTATAAAGTATATAGACTAGGGCATAACAGATTATAAAGTACCTAGGCTAGGGCATAACAGATTATAAAGTATATAGACTAGGGTATAACAGATTATAAAGTATATAGGCTAGGGCATAACAGATTATAAAGTACCTAGGCTAGGGCATAACAGATTATAAAGTATATAGACTAGGGCATAACAGATTATAAAGTAGTTTTAGTCTAGGGCATAACAGATTATAAAGTATATAGGCTAGGGCATAACAGATTATAATGTATATAGACTAGGGCATAACAGATTATAATGTATATAGACTAGGGCATAACAGATTATAAAGTATATAGACTAGGGCATAACAGATTATAAAGTATATAGACTAGGGCATAACAGATTATAAAGTATATAGATTAGGGCATAACAGATTATAAAGTATATAGACTAGGGCATAACAGATTATAAAGTATATAGACTAGGGCATAACATATTATATAGTATATAGTCTAGGGCATAACAGATTATAAAGTATATAGGCTAGGGCATAACAGATTATAAAGTATATAGACTAGGGCATAACAGATTATAAAGTATATAGACTAGGGCATAACAGATTATAAAGTATATAGACTAGGGCATAACAGATTATAAAGTATATAGACTAGGGCATAACATATTATAAAGTATATAGACTAGGGCATAACAGATTATAAAGTATATAGACTAGGGCATAACATATTATAAAGTATATAGACTAGGGCATAACATATTATAAAGTATATAGACTAGGGCATAACAGATTATAAAGTATATAGACTAGGGCATAACAGATTATAAAGTATATAGACTAGGGCATAACAGATTATAAAGTATATAGGCTAGGGCATAACAGATTATAAAGTATATAGACTAGGGCATAACAGATTATAAAGTATATAGACTAGGGCATAACAGATTATAAAGTATATAGACTAGGGCATAACAGATTATAAAGTATATAGGTTAGGGCATAACAGATTATAATGTATATAGACTAGGGCATAACATATTATAAAGTATATAGACTAGGGCATAACATATTATAAAGTATATAGACTAGGGCATAACATATTATAAAGTATATAGACTAGGGCATAACAGATTATAAAGTATATAGACTAGGGTATAACAGATTATAATGTATATAGACTAGGGCATAACAGATTATAAAGTATATAGACTAGGGTATAACAAATTATAAAGTATATAGACTAGGGTATAACAGATTATAAAGTATATAGACTAGGGCATAACAGATTATAAAGTATATAGACTAGGGCATAACAGATTATATAGTATGTAGACTAGGGCATAACAGATTATAATGTATATAGACTAGGGCATAACAGATTATAAAGTATATAGGTTAGGGCATAACAGATTATAATGTATATAGACTAGGGCATAACAGTCACATATTATAAAGTATATAGACTAGGGCATAACAGATTATAATGTATATAGACTAGGGTTTAACAGATTATAAAGTAGTTTTAGTCTAGGGCATAACATATTATAAAGTATATAGACTAGGGCATAACAGATTATAATGTATATAGACTAGGGCATAACAGATTATATAGTATATAGACTAGGGCATAACAGATTATAATGTATATAGACTAGGGCATAACAGATTATAAAGTATATAGACTAGGGCATAACATATTATAAAGTATATAGACTAGGGCATAACATATTATAAAGTATATAGACTAGGGCATAACAGATTATAAAGTATATAGACTAGGGTATAACAGATTATAATGTATATAGACTAGGGCATAACAGATTATAAAGTATATAGACTAGGGTATAACAAAGTATAAAGTATATAGACTAGGGTATAACAGATTATAAAGTATATAGACTAGGGCATAACAGATTATATAGTATATAGACTAGGGCATAACAGATTATAAAGTATATAGACTAGGGCATAACAGATTATATAGTATGTAGACTAGGGCATAACAGATTATAATGTATATAGACTAGGGCATAACAGATTATAATGTATATAGACTAGGGCATAACAGATTATATAGTATATAGACTAGGGCATAACAGATTATAAAGTATATAGACTAGGGTATAACAGATTATAAAGTATATAGACTAGGGTATAACAGATTATAAAGTATTTAGACTAGGGCATAATAAATTATAAAGTATACAGTGCCTTCGGAAAGTATTCAGACCCCTTGACTTTTTCCACATTTTGTTATGTTACAGCCTTATTCTAAAATTGATTAAATTGTTTTTTTCCCCCTCATCAATCTACACACAATACCCCATAATGCACAAAATACCCCATAATATAATATTTTGTATCACATTTACATAAGGATTCAGACCCTTTACTCAGTACTTTGTTGAAGCACCTTTGGCAGTGATTACAGCCTCAAGTCTGCTTGGGTATGACGCTACAAGCTTGGCACACCTGTATTTGGGAAGTTTCTCCCATTATTCTCTGCAGATCCTCTCAAGCCCTGTCAGGTTGGATGGGGAGCGTCGCTGCACAGCTATTCTCAGGTCTCTTCAGAGATGTTTGATCAGGTTCAAGTCCGGGCTCTGGCTGGGCAACTCAAGGACATTCAGGTTTCCTCCAGATGTGACGCTTGGCATTCAGAACAAAAAGTTCAATCTTGGTTTCATCAGACCAGAGAATCTTGTTTCTTATGGTCTGAGAGTCCTTTAGGTGCCTTTTGGCAAACTCCAAGCGGGCTGTCATGTGCCTTTTACTGAGGAGTGGCTTCTGTCTGGCCACTCTACCATAAAGGCCTGATTGGTGGAGTGTTGAAGAGATTGTTGTCCTTCTGGAAGGTTCTCCCATCTACACAGAGAAACTCTGGAGCTCTTTCAGAGTGACCATCGGGTTCTTGGTCACCTCCCTGACCAAGGCCCTTCTCCCTCGACGGCAAGCTCTAGGAAGAGTCTTGGTGGTTCCAAACGTCTTCCATTTAAGAATGATGGAGGCCACTGTGTTCTTGGGGACCTTCAATGCTGCAGCCATTTTTTGGTACCCTTCCCCAGATCTGTGCCTCGACACAATCCTGTCTCGGAGCGCTATGGACAATTCCTTCGGCCTCATGGCATGGTTTTTGCTCTGACATGCACTGTCAACTGTGGGACCTTATATAGACAGGTGTGTGCTTTTCCAAATCATGTCCAATCAATTGAATATACCACAGGTGGACTCCAATCAAGTTGTAGAAGCATCTCAAGGATGATCAATGGAAACAGGATGCATCTGAGCTCAATTTCGAGTCTCAGAGCAAAGGGTCTGAATACTTATGTAAATAAGGTATTTCTGTTTTTTATTTGTAATACATTTGCAAAAAAATCTAAAAACCAGTCTTCCCTTTGTCATTATGGGGTATTGTGTGTAGATTGATGAGTAAAAAAAAGTAATTTAATCCATTTTAGAATAAGGCTGTAATTTAACAAAATGTGGAAAAGGTCAAGGTGTATGAATACTTTCCGAATGCACTGTGTAGACTAGGGCATAACAGATTATACAGATTATAGGCTAGGGCATAACAGATTATAAAGTATATAGACTAGGGCATAACAGATTATAAAGTATACAGACTAGGGTATAACAGATTATAAAGTATATAGACTAGGGTATAACAGATTATAAAGTATATAGACTAGGGCATAACAGATTATATAGTATATAGACTAGGGTATAACAGATTATAAAGTATATAGACTAGGGCATAACAGATTATATAGTATATAGACTAGGGCATAACAGATTATAAAGTATATAGACTAGGGCATAACAGATTATAAAGTATATAGACTAGGTCTTAACAGATTATAATGTATATAGACTAGGGCATAACATATTATAAAGTATATAGACTAGGGCATAACATATTATAAAGTATATAGACTAGGGTATACCAGATTATATAGTATATAGACTAGGGTATAACAGATTATAAAGTATATAGACTAGGGCATAACAGATTATATAGTATATAGACTAGGGCATAACAGATTATAAAGTATATAGACTAGGGCATAACAGATTATAAAGTATATAGACTAGGGCTTAACAGATTATAATGTATATAGACTAGGGCATAACATATTATAAAGTATATAGACTAGGGCATAACATATTATAAAGTATATAGACTAGGGTATACCAGATTATATAGTATATAGACTAGGGCATAACAGATTATAAAGTATATAGACTAGGGCATAACAGATTATAAAGTATATAGACTAGGGCATAACAGATTATAAAGTATATAGGTTAGGGTATAACAGATTATAAAGTATATAGACTAGGGTATAACAGATTATAAAGTATATAGACTAGGGTATAACAGATTATAAAGTATATAGACTAGGGCATAACAGATTATAATGTATATAGACTAGGGCATAACAGATTATATAGTATATAGACTATGGCATATCAGATTATAATGTATATAGACTAGGGCATAACAGATTATATAGTATACAGACTAGGGCATAACAGATTATAAAGTATATAGACTAGGGTATAACAGATTATAAAGTATATAGACTAGGGTATAACAGATTATAAAGTATATAGACTAGGGCATAACAGATTATAAAGTATATAGACTAGGGCATAACAGATTATAAAGTATATAGACTAGGGTATAACAGATTATAAAGTATATAGACTAGGGTATAACAGATTATATAGTATGTAGACTAGGGCATAACAGATTATAAAGTATACAGACTAGGGCATAACAGATTATACAGATTATAGGCTAGGGCATAACAGATTATATAGTATATAGACTAGGGCATAACAGATTATAAAGTATACAGACTAGGGCATAACAGATTATACAGATTATAGGCTAGGGCATAACAGATTATAAAGTATATAGACTAGGGCATAACATATTATAAAGTATATAGACTAGGGCATAACATATTATAAAGTATATAGACTAGGGTATAACAGATTATAAAGTATATAGACTAAGGCATAACTGTCACAGATTATAAAGTATATACAGTTGAAGTCGGAAGTTTACATACACCTTAGCCAAATACATTTAAACTCAGTTTTTCCACAATTCCTGACATTTAATCCTAGTAAAAATTCCCTGTTTTAGGTCAGTTAGGATCACCACTTTATTTTAAGAATGTGAAATGTCAGAATAATAGTAGAATGAATTATTTATTTCAGCTTTTATTTCTTTCATCACAATCCCAGTGGGTCATACATTTACATACACTCAATTAGTATCTGGTAGCATTGCCTTTAAATTGTTTAACTTGGGTCAAACGTTTCGGGTAGCCTTCCACAAGCTTCCCACAATAAATTTGGTGAATTCTGACCCATTCCTCCTGACAGAGCTGGTGTAACTGAGTCAGGTTTGTAGGCCTCCTTGCTCGCACACGCTTTTTCAGTTCTGCCCACACATTTTCTATAGGATTGAGGTCAGGGCTTTGTGATGGCCACTCCAATACCTTGACTTTGTTGTCCTTAAGCCATTTTGCCACAACTTTGGAAGTATGCTTGGGGTCATTGTCCATTTGGAAGACCCATTTGCGACCAAGCTTTAACTTCCTGACTGATGTCTTGAGATGTTGCTTCAATATATCCACATAATTTTCCTTCCTCATCATGCCATCTATTTTGTGAAGTGCACCAGTCCCCCCTGCAGCAAAGCACCCCCACAGCATGATGCTGCCACCCCCGTGCTTCACGGTTGGGATGGTGTTCTTCAGCTTGCAAGCGACCCCCTTTTTCCTCCAAACATAACGATGGTCATTATGGCCAAACAGTTCTATTTTAGTTTCATCAGACCAGTTGACATTTCTCCAAAAAGTACGATCTTTGTCACCAAGTGCAGCTGCAAATCGTAGTCTGGCTTTTTTATGACGGTTTTGGAGCAGTGGCTTCTTCCTTGCTGAGCGGCCTTTCAGGTTATGTCGATATAGGACTCGTTTTACTGTGGATATATATACTTTTGTAACTGTTTCCTCCAGCATCTTCACAAGGTCCTTTGCTGTTGTTCTGGGATTGATTTGTACTTTTCGCACCAAAGTACGTTCATCTCTAGGAGACAGAATGCGCCTCCTTCCTGAGCGGTATGACGGCTGCGTGGTCCCATGGTGTTTATACTTGCATACAATTGTTTGTACAGATGAACGTGGTACCTTCAGGTGTTTGGAAATTGCTCCCAAGGATGAACCAGACTTGTGGAGGTCTACAATAATTTTTCTGAGGTCTTGGCTGATTTCTTTTTTAATTTTTCCATGATGTCAAGCAAAGAGGCACTGAGTTTGAAGATAGGCCTTGAAATACATCCACAGGTACACCTCCAATTGACTCAAATGATGTCAATTAACCTATCAGAAGCTTCTAAATCCATGACATCATTTTCTGGAATTTTCCAAGCTGTTTAAAGGCACAGTCAACTTAAAAACCGTTACTGTCTTTCAGGGTCAGGAATAGTTCCTTCATCTAATTGTTATATAGAGACAGACAAAATTAGCTCCATATGATACACCACGTGACAAAAAGTATGTGGACACCTACTCGTCGAATATCTTATTCCAAAATCATGAGCATTAATATAGAGTTGGTCCCCCCTGTGCTGTCATAACAGCCTACACTCTTCTGGGAAGGCTTTCCAATAGCTGTTGGAACATTGCTGCGGGGACTTGCTTCCATTCAGCCAGAAGATCATTAGTGAGGTCGGGCACTGATGTTGGGCTGTTAGCCCTGGCTCGTAGTCGGCGTTCCAATTCATCCCAAAGGTGTTCGATGGGGTTGAGGTCAGGGCTCTGTGTAGGCCAGTCAAGTTCTTCCACACCGATCTCAACAAACCATTTCTGTATGGACCTCGCTTTGACCATTATTTATCATCCACCAAACTTTACAGATGGCACTATGCATTGGGGCAGGTAGCGTTCTCCTGGCATCCGCCAAACCCAGATTCGTCCATCCGACTGCCAGATGATGAAGCGTGATTCATCACTCCAGAGAACGCCTTTCCACTGCTCCAGAGTCCAATGGCAGCGAGCTTTACATCACTCCAGCCGACGCTTGGCATTGCGCATGGTAATCTTAGGCTTATGTGCGGCTGCTCGTCCATGGAAACCCATTTCATGAAGCTCCCGACTAACACTTATTGTGCTGACGTTGCTTCCAGAGGCAGTTTGGAACTCGGTAGTGAGTGTTGCAACCGAGGACAGACGATTTTTACACGCTACGCTCTTCAGCACTCAGCGGTCCCATTCTGTGAGCTTGTGTGGCCTACCACTTCGCGGCTGAGCCATTGTTGCTCCTAGACGTTTCCACTTCACAACAACAGAACTTACAGTTGACCGGGGAAGCTCTAGCAGGACATAAATTTGAGTAACTGACTTGTTGGAAAGATGGCATCCTATGATGATGCCACGTTGAAAGTCACTGAGCTCTTCAGTAAGGCCATTCTACTGACAATGTTTGTCTATGGAGATTGCCTGGCTGTGTGCTCGATTTGATACACCTGTCAGCAACGGGTGTGGCTGAAATAGCCGAATCCACTTATTTGAAGGGTTTTCCACATCCTTTTGTATATATAGTATACCTATCAACCCAATCCAGGCGGCAGAGACAGGTCTGCACACTCTTAGAAGAAAGGGTTCCAAAAGGGTTCTTCGGCCGTCCCATAGGAGAACTCTTTTTGGTTCCAGGTAGAACACTTTTGAGTTCCATGTAAAACCCTCTGTGGAAAGGGTTCTACCTGGAACCAAAATTGTTCTACATGGAACCAAAAATGGGTCTTCAAAGGGTTCTCCTATGGGGACAGCTGAAGAACCCTTTTAGGTTATAGATAGCACCTTTTTTTCTAAGAGTGTAGGTTGTGACATCATTTCCTGTTTTAGTAACCCAGAGACCCCAACCCTACAGTCTTAGATCAGGACCAGTACCATCCAGTATCAGGACCAGTACCAGCTCTCCCTACAGTACTAGACCAGGACCAGCCCTCCCTACAGTACTAGACCAGGACCAGTACCAACCCCCCTACAGTACTAGACCAGGCCCAGCCCTCCCTACAGTACTAGACCAGGACCAACCCTCCCTACAGTACTAGACCAGGACCAGCCCTCCCTACAGTACTAGACCAGGACCAGTACCAGCCCTCCCTACAGTACTAGACCAGGACCAGTACCAGCCCTCCCTACAGTACTAGACCAGTACCAGCCCTCCCTACAGTACTAGACCAGGACCAGTACCATCCCTACAGTACTAGACCAGGACCAGTACCAGCCCTCCCTACAGTACTAGACCAGTACCAGCCCTCCCCACAGTACTAGACCAGGACCAGTACCAACCCTCCCTACAGTACTAGACCAGGACCAGCCCTCCCTACAGTACTAGACCAGGACCAGTACCAGCCCTCCCTACAGTACTAGACCAGTACCAACCCTCCCTACAGTACTAGACCAGGACCAGTACCAGCCCTCCCTACAGTACTAGACCAGGCCCATCCCTCCCTACAGTACTAGACCAGGACCAGTACCATCCCTCCCTACAGTACTAGACCAGGACCAGTACCAGCCCTCCCTACAGTACTAGACCAGTACCAGCCCTCCCTACAGTACTAGACCAGGACCAGTACCAACCCTCCCTACAGTACTAGACCAGTACCAGCCCTCCCTACAGTACTAGACCAGGACCAGTACCAACCCTCCCTACAGTACTAGACCAGGACCAGTACCAGCCCTCCCTACAGTACTAGACCAGGCCCATCCCTCCCTACAGTACTAGACCAGGACCAGTACCATCCCTGCTTACAGTACTAGACCAGGCCCAGCCCTCCCTACAGTACTAGACCAGTACCAGTACCAGCCCTCCCTACAGTACTAGACCAGTACCAGTACCAGCCCTCCCTACAGTACTAGACCAGGACCAGGACCAGCCCTCCCTACAGTACTAGACCAGGACCAGTACCAGCCCTCCCTACAGTACTAGACCAGGACCAGTACCATCCCTCCCTACAGTACTAGACCAGGACCAGTACCAGCCCTCCCTACAGTACTAGACCAGTACCAGCCCTCCCTACAGTACTAGACCAGGACCAGTACCAGCCCTTCCTACAGTACTAGACCAGGACCAGTACCAACCCTCCCTACAGTACTAGACCAGGACCAGTACCAGCCCTCCCTACAGTACTAGACCAGGACCAGTACCAGCCCTCCTTACAGTCCTAGACCAGGACCAGTACCAGCCCTCCTTACAGTCCTAGACCAGGACCAATGCTAGGGAATTAGCCAGTAGGTCAGAGGGTGAGATGGGGGTTAGTGATAGTGTCAGCAAAGATGGGGCTGACGCAATTAACAAGATTACGTATTTTGGATTTGTGTCTTAATCTCGTGGGAGCAATAGTCTTTCAATGATACGAGTAGGACATGGAGATGACTGTATCTGTGCAGAGAAAGCTTAAGAAATCCAGTGGATCTGAAGGAGTCCTAATCTACCACCTTCTCTTTTAAAGCATGTGTCTGACACAGATAACTACCAGGTGCCTTTATGGTGATTTTGTCTGTCAGCAGGGAAAAACAGTAGCATCACAGATAGGGCAAGTGAAACATCCAGCACGCTTCAACATGCTATGGTTGATGTCTGTATTGCTCAGGCAGTACCGCTAATTGAGGCAGAGAGAGAGAGAGAGAGAGAGAGAGGCAGAGAGAGAGAGAGGCAGAGAGAGAGCGAGGCAGAGAGAGAGAGAGGCAGAGAGAGAGAGAGGCAGAGAGAGGCAGAGAGAGAGAGAGGCAGAGAGAGAGAGAGGCAGAGAGAGAGAGAGACAGAGAGAGAGAGGCAGAGAGAGAGAGAGGCAGAGAGAGAGAGAGAGAGAGAGAGAGAGAGAGAGAGAGGCAGAGAGAGAGAGAGAGAGGCAGAGAGAGAGAGGCAGAGAGAGAGAGGCAGAGAGAGAGGCAGAGAGAGAGAGAGAGAGGCAGAGAGAGAGAGGCAGAGAGAGAGAGGCAGAGAGAGAGAGAGAGAGAGAGAGAGGCAGAGAGAGAGGCAGAGAGAGAGAGAGAGAGAGAGAGAGAGAGAGAGAGGGAGGGGGGGGGGGAGAGTGAGTATATTAGGCTTCTTTTGAACAGTGGGAGAGCAAGGGTGTAGTGTGGTGGAGAAGCACTGTTAAAGAAGGAGTCTGGAGGACCGGTCTGTTGGCTAGGTACCCACGGAGCATATTGAACAACTCCACAGATAGCTCTTTGTGCTGGGCTCCTTTAGCGCTGCTGCTAAACAACCGTAAGACAAAAGTATCTGGGGTTCCCCCGGTGCAGCGCTGAGAGGTGTTCACCATATGAAGAGGCATAATGGCCAGACCCTGGCCATTCATACACAGCCAAAAGGGTACGCTGGAGATGTATCGAGCAGACTTTTAAATGGAAACTAAAGTAACCTCTCAGACTTCCTATGTGCCTCTTCAGGTCTACATTAAAATGAATACTTTTTGTGGGATCAGCTCTTCAACGCCCACAGATCTGGTGGTGCTGCCCTGTGGTATAGCTGTGGGTGGATACTGCTTCTGGCATTCTGATGGAATTTGCTAAAGGCCCTCTTGAGTGATATCTTATTAATTTGGCTAGTTTTATGTTAATAAAGATAACTTTGATTTTATTGAACACTGGAATATACTACTGAAAACGGATAATTTTCTCAGTTTTATATTGATCAAATTCAATCAATCAAATTCCAACCACAAATGAATGTACAATTTGCACTGGTTACGAAAAGCAACAGCTGAAAAGCCCCTAATTAGACCAATGTTCTTATAATTAAATCATAATATATCAAAGGTATATAAATATAAATTTAAGAGATAAATCAGTTCAACTATAACATAATATGCCATTTAGCAGATGCTTTTATCCAAAGCGACTTACAGTTATGTGTGCATAAATTTTTATGTATGGGTGGTCCCGGGGATCGAATCCACTACCCTGGCGTTACAAGCGCCATGCTCTACCAATTGAGCTACAGAGGAGCATTAATCCAAAGGTCATCGTGTACACACATTGCCTAACTCCTTTTAAATCTAGAATATTCTTAGCACATCTTCGATGTTATGTAATACGCGTACACATGATGATTCACCCTCCGTCAGATGACTGTGATTCTAATGCATGTGACTTGATGGAACCAGTGTCTTCACCGTGTTGATCACACTGTTCAGCTCTAGAAGGTTCTGAGTCAAGCTCACATTGTCTACCTCTCATCCTCCAGGGATTGGAAGGTGCCTCTCTCTGCCCAGCAGAGACAGAATGCTAGCTGAGCATTTTGTCCAGATAAAGCGACAGCTGCAGGAAACCCAATAGCATGTGTGTCCAGGGATCCCGTTTGATTTACCGCTCAGACTGTTTGGGGATTGTAGAAAGTGGATTAAAAGTTGAAAAACAAAATAGTTTCTCCCCTACACAGCACAGGGACTCATCATGTAGAATGTAGTTTACATGATCTACGTCCATGACTGCGAGTCGAACCTCTCTACAGCAACATAAGATATGTGAAAAGATAAGCTGGTATAAAGTAATCAATATTATTAGTAACATTTCTATTTTGGCCAAATTATACCAGAAGTGTTTTGTATTACTTCGGATTACTCTAGCATCTCTGTGGCTCTATGGTTAATAAGACAGAACAGGCTGAGGATTTTGTATAATTCCAGTTAATTTATGAGGAAGTGAAGTGAAGGTAGGTAGCTTAGTGGTTAAGAGCGTTGTGCCAGTAACCGAAAGGTTGCTGGTTCTAATCCCTGCGCCGACTAGGTGAAAAATCTGTCGTTGTGCCCTTGAGCAAGGCACTTAACCCTAATTGCTCATGTAAGTTGCTCTGGATAAGAGCGTCTGCTAAATGACTAAAATGTAAATATAAAACATTGAGGACAATGGGAGGGAGCACTGCAAAGCCCCTGGACTAAGAGGACAGTGGGAGGGAGCACTGCAAAGCCCCTGGACTAAGAGGACAGTGGGAGGGAGCACTGCAAAGCCCCTGGACTAAGATAATCTCAATGAGAAAGAAGCTTCAGGGCCAGGGAGAGGAAATCCCTGAGACCAGGGGAGTCTAGCGGGGAGAGGAGTTAGCAATACACTATGATATTTACACTGCTGCGAAGTCTCATAAGTTATTTTATCGCCTGGCCTCTGCTCTATGAGAAACTAATGCTGTAACAGTAGAGAGACCACAGCTGAGATGGGTAATTAATGGAGAGAGACTATCTGGAACATAGGGAGCAACCAACTTCCTGGTTTATTAGTCCCAACAGGGTATAATAGACCTTATTAACCAGATGTACATGAGAAGTAGAATTCAGTGTTTCCTCTCTCCTCGTGCCGTACTCACTGCTTTATTAGCAGAGACTTCAGTGTGTGTGTGTGTGTCTGTTCAGTGTGTGTGTGTGTCTGTTCAGTGTGTGCGTGTGTGTGTGTCATCTACTTGGCTTGACTAAGTTCAAAGCTGGTTTCATTCAGGCTAAAGGACAGCTGTTTAAGCTGGCTGGACAGCTTTTCAGTTGTGGTCAGTTTCTTGTCTCGAAACATAATAACAAATGTGATGATCTTTAGCCATGTTTTTATATCTTAAGTTTGGATCTTGGCACTGGAATTGAGAGATGACTATGTTTTCGGTCTGTGGTTCACAATGGGACTGGGGTGAATCTAGTGAGGAATGACATGGCTTCAGGACACAAAGTATGCACTGTCAGATGCATGAGCCGGGCTAATTTTAGGCTGTTCTTCAGGGTGGGAGGAATGCCATTTTGTGCAGAGGACGGGCAGTTGGAATTCATCTTACAGTATATAGTGTCTCTAAAATGGTGTCTGTCATTTTTCATACCAAACGGTTTAGAATGCCTGAGAGTACACTGGTTAAAACACTGGTTAAAACACTGGATTAAACACTGGATTAAACACTGGATTAAACACTGGATAAAACTGTTTAAAACACTGGTTAAAATGTCGGTTAAAACACTGGTTAAAACTGTGTTGGATGGTATAATGTACACAGGAGAAGTTTAGAGGTACAGTACAGTATAACACTTGTGACCCTATATTTACTTAGTCTGAATTTAATAAAGGATAACCGCTTGTTGGTGACCCAGGCCGGCAAATTCCAGGGTGGAAATGCCAAGTTCAGGTTGCAGCAGCAGGTCTTTATCCTTCCAGGATACAAAGCTTAGAGCTCCCAGAGCCGGGTTGGGAGGGGTGCTGCGTGTCAGAACAAAGGCATTAAAGCGAGCTGCCCATCACCTCCTCTTTTGTCATAGTGCCACAGATATATTGAATACTGACAGAGAGAGAGAGCGAGAGAGAGAGAGAGAGAGAGAGCGAGAGAGAGAGAGAGAGAGAGAGAGAGAGCGAGCGAGCGAGCTCTGGCTTGGCTGAATGGAGAAAGAGGTCACGTAGTTAAAGCTGGCTGGGAGCCCACGGGTTAGAGTAGGGTAAACTGTGGGGTCAGGGGTGAGAGGTTGGCAGCTGATGAGGAACACAATAGGGATGCCGATACAGAGATGGCTGAAGGAGAAAGAGCTCCCAGCAGCTGTCTTCTCTCTCTTCTCTTTCTTCTCTCTTCTCTGTCTTCTCTCTTCTCTCTCTTCTCTGTCTTCTCTCTTCTCTCTCTTCTCTGTCTTCTCTCTCTTCTCTTTCTTCTCTCTTCTCTGTCTTCTCTCTTCTCTCTCTTCTCTGTCTTCTCTCTTCTCTCTATTCTCTGTCTTCTGTCTCTTCTCTCTTCTCTGTCTTCTCTCTCTTCTCTCTTCTGTCTTCTCTGTCTTCTCTCTTCTCTGTCTTCTGTCTTCTCTCTTCTCTGTCTTCTCTGTCTTCTCTCTTCTCTGTCTTCTCTCTTCTCTGTCTTCTCTCTCTTCTCTTCTCTGTCTTCTCTCTTCTCTCTTCTCTCTCTTCTCTGTCTTCTCTCTTCTCTCTTCTCTGTCTTCTCTGTCTTCTGTCTTCTCTCTTCTCTCTTCTCTGTCTTCTCTGTCTTCTCTCTTCTCTGTCTTCTCTCTTCTGTCTTCTCTCTCTTCTCTCTCTTCTCTTCTCTTCTCTTCTCTTCTCTCTTCTCTCTTCTCTCTCTTCTCTGTCTTCTCTCTTCTCTCTATTCTCTGTCTTCTGTCTCTTCTGTCTTCTCTGTCTTCTCTCTTCTCGGTCTTCTCTCTTCTCTCTCTTCTCTGTCTTCTATCTCTTCTCTCTTTTCTCTCTTCTCTCTTCTGTCTTCTCTTCTCTCTTCTCTGTCTTCTCTCTCTTCTATCTCTTCTCTCTCTTCTCTGGAATGATAGATCAGCAGGACAAGTGGGTGCAATTTCAGTTTATATGACCATTATCATTTGTCATCAGTAAGACTGAGAGCTTCATTAGCAGGGCTGTGGTGTGTGAATGTGCTCTTCTCTTCCCCTGAGAGATAGAGAGACAGACAGAGTGATGAACGGAGGGGACAGATTGAATCAGATTAGAGGGATATCTTCTCCACAGGGGGCTCGCTGACTCCCTAATGTCTTTACCAAACAATAGTGAGACACACACAGAGCATCCACCTGGAACCAGCATCTGGAAAAGGGTAGATCTAGCCTGGTGGTACAGTCTGTTTGTGCTTCAGTCACTGACAACGATAGAATACTTGATACTGTACAGAATAGGACCAGGCTAGGATAGAAGTGTTACTCTGCTAGAAGAGCTGTTAGAAGAGCCTCCCTCCCTCCCCAGTTTAAGTAACTCCCAGACCTTACTGGAGAAGATGGAATAAGGGAAAAAACCCATGGCTCGCCTGTGGAGTGGAACATTTAATTCCAAATGCTGCTATTAGTGGTTTATTTTATTCCAGAAGAATTGTTGAATGAGCTGCATTTACTCATATAGATGTGTTTTGTATTGATTTACAACCCACATGTTTCTAGTAGCTCATATTGTCTGGGGTAATGTGAGAGTCTTGCTGTTTGGGATTCTTTCAAAACTATCCCTTTACATATATATATATATATGGATCTTGGAGAGCTACATGCATACCTCGCTATTTGCTTATTGGCTTGATAAGTGTGTCTTTTACCACAAAGACTCAGGAGCCCTGTCCAGACCAGAGGCGCACGTTAAAGATCCTCTTTTCACTTTGAGTACAGAATAGAAAATCGTCCAGTCTTATATTCCGCTGATGAAGGGATGCAGGCCCTTGGACTTCGAAAAGGAGCCAAAAAAGATTGTACAATTCTACCTGGAAACAACTGCATTAGACCAACTATACTGCCTCTCATAAAGTTTTTGTTTATATACACAGTTGTAACCCAGCCTTGTCCTGGTGCCAGCAGTAAAGTGAAGACACCAAAGGTCTTGAGGCTTTCATCCTCTTGAATATCTGCTTCCTGACTTCCTGTCAAGGTGGAACAGACAGGAAGCAAGGGCAATGTGAAACATCTGCTGCTGCTCACTGCAGCCAATCCCACAGGCCTACTAGAGGTGCAAGCGCTGGGAGTGTGAAGTGTGAAGAGAGGGGAAACATGGCTGCCAGGCATCCCCCAGAGTGGCTTCTCTCCTTCTCCGCCTCCTTCTTCTCTCCTTCTTCTCTCCTTCTTCTCTCCTTCTTCTCTCCTTCTTCTCTCCTTCTTCTCTCCTTATCCACCTCCTTCTTCTCTCCTTCTTCTCTCCTTCTTCTCTCCTTCTTCTCTCCTTCTTCTCTCCTTCTTCTCTCCTTCTTCTCTCCTTCTTCTCTCCATCTCCGCCTCCTTCTTCTCTCCTTCTTCTCTCCTTCTTCTCTTCTTCTTCTCTCCTTCTTCTCTCCTTCTCCTCCTTCTTCTCTCCTTCTCCTCCTTCTTCTCTCCTTCTTCTCCTCCTTCTTCTCTCCTTCTTCTCTCCTTCTCTGCCTCCTTCTTCTCTCCTTCTTCTCCTCCTTCTTCTCCCCTTCTTCTCCTCCTTCTTCTTCCAGACCCAAAACGACAGCAACACAAACATGCAATTAGAGAAGCGCTGAGTCAGGAGATCTGGGGGATTATTTGGTCAAACACTGTGGAGAGAATGTCTACCAGACCAGAGAGTACAACACAATGGGTGGCTTTCACCAACACCAAACCCAGAGAACTAGTCACTTCAGTTGATATGGGTTCTTACTTTTCAAAGAGAAGGTATGGTACTAACTAAAATAAAGAGAGCTAAGGTGAATAACTTTCCAACACAGCCAACAAGTGGACATGGTGTAAAAAACCTGTTAGGCTAATGGAGTTTTAAAGCATAAAGGTCAATGTGTTGGTACGTGTGAATAGACTAATGACGCACCACACATTAACCCTATGGTTTATTTTCAAAGAGGTTGTAGTCCAGACTGAGTGACAATATATCAAACTGTGGCCCCTGAAGTGCCCCTTAAACCAGTTGAAGGAGTTTGGAAATGCTACATGTGTTTTTGATCAGCATTCAAAGGCTGCTAGCTTGAGGTGTAAACAACGTGAATGTTGTGTAGGTCATTTATTATTTAATTGAACTTTAGACACCCTCATTTAAACCTTTACTGGCCATCCAGCATCACTTTATTCCAAATTCACGGTTTGTGAGGTTTTCTTTGCAAATCCATGGATGCAATAATTGTAGTTTATGAAGTTGTTTACCAAACTACTTTCTCAAATCAGTTGTTATAGCATGTCAGTTTTGCTGTAAACTCACATTTCTTCATAAGGGAAGAGGTAAACAATGTTTTCAAACTATGATAGTATCTCTATTATGGCCTTGTAGGAACGAGCGCTACAGATGTAGGATCTTAATATGATCACCCTGTTGCAGGAGAACGTTCCTGCAATGCAGGACATTTCCAACGTATAGTGTATTTGAGGTTTCTGAAATTTGTAATTTCCACTTTGAAATTTCAGACTTGAAAAATCTATCAACCACTAAAACAATGTCCATTAATTATAATCCACATAATAATTCACATTTCCTGTGGCTGCAGGATTATTTTTCTGCTGTAGAAACTGGCTCAAATTAAGATCCTACATCTGTACGTGTGTCTTAGCCCATTGCCTTTGGTTTGACATGGCAAAAGAGAAGTACTAGGCTCATTACTGACAGAAAGACCATTGTGGTTTCATCTCCCTACATGAATCCCTCTGTAATGAATGAGGACAGTTATTCTTTAATGGCATATCCAGTTTTGCAACAATATAAAAAAACGTTAATTTCCACAGAGGATTTAAGTTCAAGAGCCTCAGACGGTCCGTCAAAGCATTAGAACGAGGACTGGGCAACATTAGCTAGACTCCTGAGGTTATTTCGAAGCATAAGAGTTTAATCAAATACTCTCTTAAAGACCATAGCAATGTCTGCTTTACTTCGACATGTGGAATGCATTTTTTAATGGGTTTGGCCCATACGTGTGCACTGTTCACTAGGCTAACTACGAGCGGTAGGTTGAGACAGATACTTCTCCAGATAGATATTCAGTAACTGCAGGGCCAAAATGCTATTTGTGTCAAGCTAAATCTTTTTTCCATTCCATCATTGCATTTCAACTTCTTTTGTTCTTGTTTAGCCACATATTGTAAATGGGTCAACAGACAACAGAATGGATATGCATAATGGGTTTGAGGACCAGTGCTTTCGTGAACAAATCAATGACATCATGGATGGTGCAGCACGCTAGCCATAAAGTCAGAAATACAGAGCATGTTGACCTGTGAAGTCCATCCCGCAAAGTGGGTCAACACAGTCTACCGTGGCATGAAGTTATCTGGGGTTATTGCCAACCTAAGCTTGCTTCATGGTTTACTGGCATAAAAGTCTACCAAAATGCCTGGCTGTTTGTATATTTCCCCACATAACTCATAATTAACTTACTACATTCGCACACACTGTATATATATTTTCTGTTTTATTTTTGACTTTATGTTTTGTTTTACCCCATATGTAACTCTGTGTTGTTGTTTTTTATCGCACTGCTTTGCTTTATCTTGGCCAGGTCGCAGTTGTAAATGAGAACTTGTTCTCAACTGGCTTACCTGGTTAAATAAAGGTTAAATAAAAAATGTAATAAAACAATTCAACTTTATTTCTCTCTGTCATAAAAGAGGGGACAGGATGTTCACAACTTAATTCCTTGGTCCATATTTCATGACAACATCCTCAGGATTAGTTGCTTCAACTTCACCTAAACATTTTACAACCCCACCTCAGCCATCATGTGACAGCTCACTCCCCCTCGACCTTCCCTGACTGAGTCCCCAGTAAAAGGAGTTAGTTAGTGTGGTTGGCATGGTGAGACTGAGGCTGAGAGTGATTTCTGGGCCTGTTCTGTTGTTAGTGTGTATGGATGAATTCTGGCGGGGCTGAGGCCATAGGCTTAAGGCTTGGGAACCTCTTGGTCCATGAGAACTCCTCCTCTGTATGGGGCAGGCAGGGCGCAGGTCTTCACGGGTGAGTGAGCACTCAGGGCCAGTCTCACTCCATAGTGACTGAGCCACAACGCAGCTCCCCGCATTCTACTGTGGTTCATCATCATTCAGATTGTTCCCTTGACAAGGGGGCTGGTAGACACTCTTAACACTGGGGCTGAGTACACAGTGGCACCCTGCTTTGTCACCTATGGCTGGCTGATCTTCTCACAGGGGCGCAGGCTGTCCAAATAGTGTTTTGGGCCCTAATTGGCTATCATGTTTCAGGTGGAGTTCAATTTCAGATTGTTCTCATAGAAAGCTATCCAGTGGTCTGAAAGGCCCACTGGTGCTTCATGAAGACGAACAAAACATAAGTTTACATTGCAGGCTGATGTTATATTTATGAATCATAACAATAGCTAGGTCCTTCATGACTGCACCGTTCTGTGCTGCCTCTGAAAAGTCCGCACATATTGTTGGAGTTAGTATACAAAAGGGAGACATGTTTGAATGTGGAATGTAAAAGGGAGGGAGATATTGTTTTGAAGCTGGTACTTACAGAAAACTGCAATAAACTTACAGTCAGGGTTACAGAGGCCATTCTTTTTAGTATTTTATTTTATTTTAAATCTGGCCTTCCCTTCCTAGATATGGCCTCTTTTCTCGCTAATGTTTTCTCCGGTGTGAATAGGGCAAAATCAAGAATTGATTTGTTGCAGCATAACGTTACTCTGCCCTGTTCTGAACTTGCCTTGAGTGAAATTGGCAGTTCTTAGAAATCTGGAAAAACAGCAATTCCATCATTTAGACATCTGAGACTGTGATAGTTTTGAACAGTGGCTAGAGAGTTACGGTTTGTGTTACAACAGTAATAAAACATTGACCACCTTTACTGCATAACATTTCATATTTAGGATGATTAATGTTAAAACAACAGTCAACTGCTGATGAGCTGAATAAACAAAGCCTGATTTGGCCAGGGCGAGACAGAGGGAAAAACAGAGAGATGGTGAAGGAACGGAATTCTCATGGGGAGTTATACTGTATCTTCAAAGGAGAGAATTGAACTCTATCTCCTGGCCAGAGAAAGAAGAGCTGACAGTGAATAAGGAGGGACATCAGTTTTATTTATTTATTTCACCTTTATTTAACCAGGTAACCCAGTTGAGAACAAGTTCTCATTTACAACTGCGACCTGGCCAAGATAAAGCAAAGCAGTGCGATAAAAACAACAACACAGAGTTACAAATGGGGTAAAAAACCATAAAGTCAAAAAATACAACAGAAAATATATATACAGTGTGTGCAAATGTAGCAAGTTATGGAGGTAAGGCAATAAATAGGCTATAGTGCAAAATAATTACAATTAGTATTAACACTGGAATGCTAGATGTGCAAGAGATTATGTGCAAATAGAGATACTGGGGTGCAAAAAGAGCAAAATAAATAACAATATAGGGATGAGGTAGTTGGGTGGGCTAATTTCAGATGGGCTGTGTACAGGTGCAGTGATCGGTAAGGTGCTCTGACAACTGATGCTTAAAGTTAGTGAGGGAGATAAGAGTCTCCAGCTTCAGAGATTTTTGCAATTCGTTCCAGTCATTGGCAGCAGAGAACTGGAAGGAATGGCGGCCAAAGGAGGTGTTGGCTTTGGGGATGACCAGTGAGATATACCTGCTGGAGCGCAGACTATGGGTGGGTGCTGCTATGGTGACCAATGAGCTAAGATAAGGTGGGGATTTGCCTAGCAGTGATTTATAGATGGCCTGGTGCCAGTGGGTTTGACGACGAACATGTAGTGAGGACCAGCCAACAAGAGCGTACAGGTCACAGTGGTGGGTAGTGTATGGGGCTTTGGAGACAAAACGGATGGCACTGTGACAGACTACATCCAATTTGCTGAGTAGAGTGTTGGAAGCTATTTTGTAAATGACATCGCCGAAGTCAAGGATCAGTGTCATCCTCACTAATGTGTTCGCTTGGCAGTTCTCGCAATCTATTTAATTGGATAATTACAAAGTTCTCCATAATGCCAAGCCTCACATGAACCACTTATATCAATTAGTATCAATCACATCCAAATCGCCACAGAGCTAAATCCTTATATCATCCTACATCTACAATGTTACCAGCATTTCTAACCTATGAGATTTAGCTCATGTAGAGTTAGCTTTAGATGTAGTTAGCCTTAGTGTGTTTCTCCCCCTCATAAGATGACGTAAACTCTTATAGGGGAGGTAAATGAAAAAGCTTGCAGATTTGTGCAGCACTCGTTTGTTGTTGTGAGATCCCTGCTACGTTCACTTCCCTTACCCCTGAGGCTCTCCTCTCCTCTTCTCTCCACTCCTCTCCCGCTGCTCGCCCTCCTCTCTGTGGGGGGGGAGGATCCATGAGAAGACCCACTTGAGCAGCACTCCAACAGCAGGGCCACTCTCTCATTAGGATGCTTTAGGACTAGTCTCCCCATACAGACCCCGGCCACTTCAGACAAGCACAGCACACAGCCAAGACTCCTCTCTCTCTCTCTCTCTCTCGCTCTCTCTCTCTCTCTCTCTCTCTCTCTCTCTCTCTCTCTCTCTCTCTCTCTCTCTCTCTCTCTCTCTCTCTGTCTCTGTCTCTGTCTCTGTCTCTGTCTCTGTCTCTGTCTCTGTCTCTGTCTCTGTCTCTTTCTCTTTCTCTTTCTCTTTCTCTTTCTCTTTCTCTTTCTCTTTCTCTTTCTCTGTCTCTGTCTCTGTCTCTGTCTCTGTCTGTGTGTCTCTGTCTGTCTGTCTCTGGTCTTCTCTCTTGTTGTCTGTTTGTCTATCTCTCTCCGTGTCTGGCTGTCCAGCTATCTGTCCGTCTGTTTCTATCTCTATCTGTCCGTGTTTCTCTGCAGACTCTCTTTCTCCCTTATCATTTCAGACATCTTGTTTCAGACTCTCTTTCTCCCTTATCATTTCAGACATCTTGTTTCAGACTCTCCCTCACCTCTCTCTGGCTCCTCCTATTTTCCAATGTCTCTACCATTCTCATGTTCTTTATTTGTCTTTCACCCATTCCCTCCCTCTCCTTCCTCTTTCACCCGTACAAACATCGGAGACCCTTCTTTTTCTTGTTCGGAGGAGAGGGATCATCCCCCCTTTCTTGTGTCCTTTTATCATTTACATTTACATTTACGTCATTTAGCAGACGCTCTTATCCAGAGCGACTTACAAATTGGTGCATTCACCTTATAGCCAGTAGTACAACCACTTTACAATTATTATTATTATTATTATTTTTATTATTATTAAAAAAAAATTGGGGGGGGTTGGGGTAAGGGGGGGTAGAAGGATTACTTTATCCTATCCCAGGTATTCCTTAAAGAGGTGGGGTTTCAAATGTCTCCGGAAGGTGGTGAGTGACTCCGCTGTCCTGGCGTCGTGAGGGAGCTTGTTCCACCATTGGGGTGCCAGAGCAGCGAACAGTTTTGACTGGGCTGAGCGGGAACTATGCTTCCGCAGAGGAAGGGGGAGCCAGCAGGCCAGAGGTGGATGAATGCAATGCCCTCGTTTGGGTGTAGGGACTGATCAGAGCCTGAAGGTACGGAGGTGCCGTTCCCCTCACAGCTCCATAGGCAAGCACCATGCTCTTGTAACAGATGCGAGCTTCAACTGGAAGCCAGTGGAGTGTGCGGAGGAGCGGGGTGACGTGAGAGAACTTGGGAAGGTTGAACACCAGGCAGGCTGCGGCATTCTGGATGAGTTGTAGGGGTTTAATGGCACAGGCAGGGAGCCCAGCCAACAGCGAGTTGCAGTAATCCAGACGGGAGATGACAAGTGCCTGGATTAGGACCTGTGCCGCTTCCTGTGTAAGGCAGGGTCGTACTCTCCGAATGTTGTAGAGCATGAACCTACAGGGTCGGGTCACCGCCTTGATGTTAGCAGAGAACGACAGGGTGTTGTCCAGGGTCACGCCAAGGCTCTTCGCACTCTGGGAGGAGGACACAACGGAGTTGTCAACCGTGATGGCGAGATCATGGAACGGGCAGTCCTTCCCGGGAGGAAGAGCAGCTCCGTCTTGCCAAGGTTCAGCTTGAGGTGGTGATCCGTCATCCATACTGATATGTCTGCCAGACATGCAGAGATGCGATTCGCCACCTGGTTATCAGAAGGGGGAAAGGAGAAGATTAGTTGTGTGTCGTCTGCGTAGCAATGATAGGAGAGGCCATGTGAGGATATGACAGAGCCAAGTGACTTGGTGTATAGCGAGAATAGGAGAGGGCCTAGAACTGAGCCCTGGGGGACACCAGTGGTGAGAGCACGTGGTGCGGAGACAGCTTCTCGCCACGCCACTTGGTAGGAGCGACCGGTCAGGTAGGGACGCAATCCAAGAGTGAGCCGCGCCGGAGATGCCCAGCTCGGAGAGGGTGGAGAGGAGGATCTGATGGTTCACAGTATCAAAGGCAGCAGACAGGTCTAGAAGGATAAGAGCAGAGGAGAGAGAGTTAGCTTTAGCAGTGCGGAGAGCCTCCGTGACACAGAGAAGAGCAGTCTCAGTTGAATGACCAGTCTTGAAACCTGACTGGTTTGGATCAAGAAGGTCATTCTGAGAGAGATAGCAAGAGAGTTGGCTAAAGACGGCACGCTCAATAGTTTTGGAGAGAAAAGAAAGAAGGGATACTGGTCTGTAGTTGTTGACATCAGAGGGATCGAGTGTTGGTTTTCTGAGAAGGGGTGCAACTCTCGCTCTCTTGAAGACGGAAGGGACATAGCCAGCGGTCAAGGATGAGTTGATCAGCGAGGTGAGGTAGGGGAGAAGGTCACCGGAGATGGTCTGGAGAAGAGAGGAGGGGATAGGGTCAAGCGGGAAGGTTGTTGGGCGGCCTGCCGTCACAAGTCGCATGATTTTATCTGGAGAGAGAGGGGAGAAAGAAGTCAAAGCATAGGGTAGGGCAGTGTGAGCAGGACCAGCAGTGTCATTTGGCTTAACAAACGAGGATCGGATGTCGTCAACCTTTTTTTTTCAAAGTGGTTGACGAAGTCATCCACAGAGAGGGAGGAGGGGGGTTGGAGGATTCAGCAGGGAGGAGAATGTGGCAAAGAGCTTCCTAGGGTTAGAGGCAGATGCTTGGAATTTAGAGTGGTAGAAAGTGGCCTTAGCAGCAGAAACAGATGAAGAAAATGTAGAGAGGAGGGAGTGAAAAGATGCCAGGTCCGCAGGGAGTCTAGTTTTCTTCCATTTCCGCTCAGCTGCCCGGAGCTCTGTTCTGTGAGCTCGCAATGAGTCATCAAGCCACGGAGCTGGATGGGAGGACCGAGCCGGCCAGGAGGATAGGGGACATAGAGAGTCAAAGGATGCAGAAAGGGAGGAGAGGAGGGTTGAGGAGGCAGAATCAGGAGATTGGAGGAGAAGGATTGAGCAGAGGGAAGAGATGATAGGATGGAAGAGGAGAGAGTAGCGGGAGAGAGAGAGCGAAGGTTGCGACGGCGCATTACCATCTGTGTAGGGGCAGAGTGAGTAGTGTTGGAGGAGAGCGAGAGAGAGAAGGATACAAAGTAGTGGTCGGAGACATGGAGGGGAGTTGCAATGAGATTAGTAGAAGAACAGCATCTAGTAAAGATGAGGTCAAGCGTATTGCTTGCCTTGTGAGTAGGGGGGGACGGTGAGAGGGTGAGGTCAAAAGAGGAGAGGAGTGGAAAGAAGGAGGCAGAGAGAAATGAGTCAAATGTAGACGTAGGGAGGTTGAAATCCCCCAGAACCGTGAGGGGAGTTATGTGGGAGTTGGAAGTCACCAGATGGAGGGGAGACAGTGGTCAGAGATTGTTGCCATGGGAGCAGGGGGCATATGGTGCAAATCAGAATATGAAGGGCCTTCCCCCCCTACTAAACTCACCCCTCCCCCTCCCACTCCCGCCCTGCAACTGTGGTTGGATGAGTGGCTAGTGATTGTGTGCTGACATCCATTCTACCCCATTCTCCCTTGTTCTCCCCCATTCCCCCTTATTCTCCCGCATGCCCCCTTATTCTCACCCATTCTCTTTTATTCTCCCCCATTCCCCCTTATTCTCCCCCATTCTCCCCCTTATTCTCCCCCATTCCCCCTTATTCTCCCCCATTCTCTTTTATTCTCCCCCATTCCCCCTTATTCTCCCCCATTCTCCCCCTTATTCTCCCCCATTCTCCCCCATTCCCCCTTAATCTCCCCATTCTCCCCCATTCTCCTTTATTCTCCCCCATTCCCCCTTATTCTCCCCCATTCCCCCTTATTCTCCCCCATTCTCCCCATTCCCCCTTATTCTCCCCCACTCCCTTTATTCTCCCCCATTCTCCCCCTTATTCTCCCCCATTCTCCACCATTCCCCCTTATTCTCCCCCATTTCCCCGTATTCTCCCCCATTCTCCTTTATTCTCCCCCATTCCCCTTATTCTCCCCCATTCTCCCCCATTCCCCCTTATTCTCCCCCATGCTCCCCCATTCCCCCGTATTCTCCCCCATTCTCCCCCATTCCCCCGTATTCTCCCCCATTCTCCCTTATTCTCCCCCATTCCCCCTTATTCTACCCCTTATTCTCCCCAATTCCCCCTTATTCTCCCCTATTCTCCCCCATTCTCCCCCATTCCCCATTATTCTCCCCCCATTCCACCTTATTCTCCCCCTTATTCTCCCCCATTCCCCTTATTCTCCCCCTTATTCTCCCCCATTCTCCCCCATTCCCCTTATTCTCCCCATTCTCCCCCATTCTCCTTATTCTCCCCCCATTCTCCCCCTTATTCTCCCCCATTCTCCCCAATTCCCCCTTATTCTCCCCCATTCCCCCTTATTCTCCCACTCATTCTCCCCCATTCCCCCTTATTCTCCCCCATTCTCCCTTATTCTCCCCCATTCCCCCATATTCTCCCCCATTCTCCCCCATTCCCCCTTATTCTCCCCCTATTCTCCCCCATTCCCCCTTATTCTACCCCATTCCCCCACAGCAGCACACAACACTGAGTGGGGCTTTCATCCAGTGAAGCCCCCCAGCAGCCAAAGAAGGGGGTCCCTACTCTCTCCCACACATATCACCTCCTGTGATGGAACCAGACCATTCTACCAGGCAGGCAGGCAGGCAGGCAGGCAGGCAGGCAGGCAGGCAGGCAGGCCCCTGATTGTCATTCATGGTGCGCCTCCCTGAGTCCAAGACGCCTCCACGGAGGGAGTGTCTATAGGGGGCGAGCAGGGGGGTCGAGGCGATGTGTGTGTATGTGAGGGTGTGTGTGTGAGGGGTGTGTGTGTGTGAGGGTGTGTGTGTGAGGGGTGTGTGGTTGATGGGACAAGTGGATCCATAGCTACCCAGTCTGAGTGCCCAAACAGTCAGTCAGTGCAAATAAAGCAGACCTAGAATATTTCCTGGGAAAGTGGGATTTCAAGTGATGTATGGAGGAGTATAAGGTTAGCTGGCAGCGTTGTTTCTGGAGCTGTGCTTCAGTCAGTCAGGGCAGAACCAGAGAGAGAGAGAGAGGGAGAGAGAGGGAGAGAGAGAGAGAGAGAGAGAGAGGGAGAGAGAGAGAGAGAGAGAGAGAGAGAGAGAGGGAGAGAGGGAGAGAGGGAGAGAGAGAGAGAGAGAGAGAGAGAGAGAGAGAGAGAGAGAGAGAGAGAGAGAGAGAGAGAGAGAGAGAGAGAGAGAGAGAGAGAGAGAGAGAGAGAGAGAGAGAGAGAGAGAGA
>NC_059214.1:47560239-47580239 GCF_020615455.1 Coregonus clupeaformis | reverse complement strand
TGTGAGGAGCTGCTCTGTTGGGGATTGTGGGGGTCTGTGAGGGGCTATGTTGGGGTCTGTGGATGGCATGGCGGGGGGGAGGAGCAGCACCAGCTGTGGAGTTAGAGGTGGGGGGGAAGGAGGTGATGGAGTGATCTGGAGCTAAAAACCATGGGATGATCTACAGCAGCAGGATTAGAGGTCAAACCCCCCTTCTCTCAACCCCCCATCCCTCCTTCTCTCATCCCCCCATCCCCTCTTCTCTCAACCCCCATTCTCTCTTTCTCTCTCTTACTTCTTTCACATATGATTCACGGTATGTTGCCTGTAAAAGCAATTGGGCAATGTTTATATGATCCCCTTTCAAAAAGCTTTCTTACACAGACATGCATGCACACACACACTCACACACACACACACACACACATTCTCTCTCTCTCGCTCTCTCTCTCTCTCTCTCTCTCTCTCTCTCTCTCTCTCTCTCTCTCTCTCTCTCTCTCTCTCTCTCTCGCTCTCTCTCTCTCTCTCTCGCTCTCTCTCTCTCTCTCTCTCCTCCACTCAGTGTCTAGACAGTCTGCTCTCCGGTGTCTCTCCTAATGAGCCATCTGATTGACACAGTGGATGATTCCTGTTTGTCTCGTCAGACACCCAGATCAACAGAGTGCTCCTGGAGTGTGAAGTGGGCTGCCACCCATCTCCTCCGTTGCGCTTTGTGCCAGTGCAATGCATGCTGGGTGGACAGGATGGAGCTCTGTGGTTGGCCTTCCATGTGCTCCGGAAGAGCAGGGACCAGAGATGCTCTGAATGAGCCTTCCCTGTTGAGACTTTAGCTTGACCAACAGTCTGGGGCTACTCACGCTGGCTCTTTGTGTCAGGGCTTTTCTGACTGCCATCCATCCATACTCTCTCTCTCTCTCTCTCTCTCTCTCTCTCTCTCTCTCTCTCTCTCTCGCTCTCGCTCTCGCTCTCGCTCTCGCTCTCTCAGTCTCTCTCTCAATTCAATTCAATTCAAGGGGCTTTATTGGCATGGGAAACATATGTTTACATTGCCAAAGAAAGTGAAATGGATAAACAATCCCCCGACCTCAACCCAATTGAGATGGTTTGGGATAAGTCGGACCGCAGTGTGAAGGAAAAGCAGCCAACAAGTGCTCAGCATATGTGGGAACTCCTTCAAGACTGTTGGAAAAGCATTCCAGGTGAAGCTGGTTGAGAGAATGCCAAGAGTGTGCAAAGCTGTCATCAAGGCAAAGCGTGGCTATTTGAAGAATCTCAAATATAAAATATATTGTTTAACACATTTTTGGTTACTACATGATTCCATGTGTGTTATTTCATAGTTTTGATGTCTTCACTATTATTCTACAATGTAAGAAATAGTACAAATAAAGAAAAACCCTTGAATGAGTAGGTGTGTCCAAACTTTTGACTTGTTGTGTATATTAAATGACTGGAGACATGCAAAATGTAACAGCAGATGTGTAAAAAAAAAACGTATGGTAAGAGTTTCATTTGGAATGGTCTGTTTTTGAAAGCATATTAAGGAACAATTCTCATCTCCATTGTGAGCCATATTTACAGTTATCCAATCACCTCAGCCCAAATCTGACTGGTTAGTTATTACCTGTATCCAAGTGCATCGCAGGATAATTCTCACTGCATAACCATCACCATGAAAAAGCATAATCCTTGCCTTCCCCAGTCACGGTTATTAATGTGAACAATGGGGCTGGTCACCTCTCTTGGCAAGGGCATCAAAGTCTGGTGTCATCTTTGATGTAGAGATCCTCAGAACAGCTGACAAGTGGTCATTTGTTAAATTTGACCTGTGACGGAATTTGCTGTAATTCATGACTGAGAACATTTGTTCACACACATATGTGGACCCGAATAAAACAAGCATCCTTTGGGCGTGCTTTTTAATGTCTGGAAACTTTGTTTAATTCACTGGTCTATTGTTGCTGTTTTGTACTTCTCCTTCAAAGCACTGTCACATTGGATGTCGATGAGCTCCAATTGTGTGTCTGGTGGTGCTTTCTCACTGTCGAAAGACAGGGGGCATGATACAAGCTCCAGCTCAGTCTCAATCTTGGTGAAGTCTGAGAAGTGGCGGGAAAACTCAGCATGCAGGTCGATCAAAGTGCTACTGTATGTCTCAGTGCAGCACTGCAATGTGGGCGCGTTCAGGGCGGCCAGGAAAATGAGCGAGAGACCGGCTGCTCATTTGTCTGGAGAACAACATAATATTACATTTAGCAGACGCTTTTATCCAAAGCGACTTACAGTCATGCGTGCATACATTTTTGTGTATGGGTGGTCCCGGGGATCGAACCCACTACCTTGGCATTACAAGCGCCGTGCTCTACCAGCTGAGCTACAGAGGACCACATAAGTTTGGCCTTGAATGCTTTCACGTTGGAATACAGTTCATGCACAAAAACACAATTTCCCTGCAGTTTCACATTTAGATCGTTCAGATGCCCCAATATGTCCACACCGAAAGCAAAGTTGCCCAGCCAGTCTGTGTCTTTCAACTCGGAGAAGTCGTCAGCTTTACCAACCGTATCAAGGAACATACCTATCTCCCCTCTCAGTTCCCACACACGGCAAAATACTTATCCCAGGCTTAGCCAGCGCACATTTGAATGGTAAAACACAAGTCCTGGTGCTCTGCCTCTGTGTCATTGAGCAGCTGAATGAATTGACGATGGTTAAGCCCCTTGCCCGTATAAAGTTGACAAGTTTTACAACCACTTTGACCACATTTTCCAGCTTTAACACACTTTTACACAGGGCTTCCTGATTAATAATACAGTGAAGAAATATAAATTCCTCTGAGTTAGGGCTTTCTTCTTTTACTTTCTTGTAATAGTTTTAGTAGGACAATGTTTTTACCAGTTAGATTTGGTGATCCATCTGTTGTGACGTTTGTCAGTTTGCTCCACGGTAGATTCATTTTTTCCAAGCAGGCAGACACCCTGTCATATTGACACCTCTGTAGCTCAATTGGTAGAGCATGGCGCTTGTAACGCCAGGGTAGTGGGTTCGATCCCCGGGACCACCCATATGTAAAAAATGTATGCACACATGACTGTAAGTCGCTTTGGATAAAAGCGTCTGCTAAATGGCATATTAAATATTAAATAAGTCAGAGCCCTGGTTGTTCCCATCATTGATTCTAGCGCAAGAAGTTCCTCTGTTATTTCAAGGTTCTCATTTATTCCTCTGACAAACATTTAAAGTTGAGCGGTGTCTCTGATGTCAGTAGTCTCCTCCATCCATATATCAACTCGGAGATTAGCTCCTCACTTATCACTTCCACGCGCCTGGTGATGGTTCTGCCTGATAAGCTAATTTTCTCGAATTGGCTTTTACTCTCAGGACAACGTATTCCAGCAGTCTCCACCATACACTCTTTCACAAACTCCCCTTCAGCAAAAGCCATTGCAATGCTTTGCCATTGTATGTGCCACTACGTAGCTTGGCCTTAGTGACGGAGTCTTGAGTAGAGCACCGTTTAGTAAACGTGTTTTGTTGGGCTTTTAAGTTTGTGGCATGTTTTGAGGCCTTCCTTTCCTTTTCCTGAGAGGACAGATTGCTAGCATAGTTAGCATGCTTGCTTGAAAAATGACGATTGAGATTATATCCTTAAAAAACGGCAACACTTTCTTGGCATATCATACATACTGCTTTATGTCCAAAATTAGTAAAAAGGTATTTTGCTGTCCATTCTTCTTTAAACACACGACATTCAGAGTCCACTTTTCTCATTTTCGCAGCACTCATTTTTCACGTCAAAAGTCGTCAAGCAATGAAGTGGCTATGTTGACTGAGTGCATTCTGAATTTGACTGTAGGCCCAAATACAGAGCACGCTGCCAGGCTAAAGTGTCATCTATTGGAGGTTGTTTGTATATCATGGAATGAGTCATTTTAGGCCAAAATCGTAACTCAAACTATAATAATATTTAATACATTTAAAAAATGTTTTGCGGGCTTAAGCTGCTTCCCTGTCTCACCCCACGGCCCTGTGGAAAGAAATGTGTGTGTTTTTTGCCCATTTTAACTGCACAGTTGTTGTTTGTGTACATGGATTTTAGAATGTCGTATGTTTATCCCCCAACACCACGTTCCATCAATTTGTATAGCTGACCCTCATGCCAAATTGAGTCAAAAGCTTTTTTGAAGTCAACAAAGCATGAGAAGACTTTGCCTTTGTTTTGGTTTGTTTGTTTGTTTGTCAGTTAGGGTGTGCAGGGTGAATACGTAGTCTGTTGTATAGTAATTTGGTAAAAAGCCTCTCTCTCTCTCTCTCTCTCTCTCTCTCTCTCTCTCTCTCTAGCGCTCTCTTTTATTTTTAAATGTTATTTCACCTTTATTTAACCAGGTAAGCCAGTTGAGAACAAGTTCTCATTTACAACTGCGACCTGGCCAAGATAAAGCAAAGCAGTGCGATAAAAACAACAACAACACAGAGTTACACATGGAATAAACAAAACATACAGTCAATAACACAATAGAAAATCTATATACAGTGTGTGCAAATGTAGTAAGTTATGGAGGTAAGGCAATAAATAGGCCATAGTGCAAAATAATTGCAATTTAGTATTACCACTGGAGTGATAGATGTGCAGAAGATGATGTGCAAATAGAGATAATGAGCAAAATAAATAACAATATGGGGATGAGGTAGTTGGGTGGGCTAATTACAGATGGGCTGTGTACAGGTGCAGTGATCGGTAAGCTGCTCTGACAACTGATGCTTAAAGTTAGTGAGAGAGATAAGAGTCTCCAGCTTCAGAGATTTTTGCAGTTCGTTCCAGTCATTAGTAGCAGAGAACTGGAAGGAATGGCGGCCAAAGGAGGTGTTGGCTTTGGGGATGACCAGTGAGATATACCTGCTCTCTATGTCTTTTTATTCTTCGGGGACGGGATGAGTGGAGAGTGTCTGGAGTGGGTTGAGGTTTAACCAGGATAGTCATGTGAAAGTCATCAAAGAGCAGAGGGACAATGTGATTTTCATTTGGAGCAGCATTCTATTTGGGGCATGCCAGGAGGCTCCATCTTGTGTGTGATTACCCGTGTGTGTCATCCAGAGAGAGAGAGAGAGAGAGAGTAAATAGGAGGACTTTACTATAGAAATCAAGGCATGTAATATCCTGTAATAGCCGGTGTACTATAAAGGCCTACAATTAGAGAACAGCTTTATAGAGAACCTTTTGATTTGAGTGGCAGGCTTACCCAGCGTGAAGGGTTTGTTTCCTATTTATTCCCTGGAGCCAGGCGCGCTGATGACCAATCTGTCCAGTATGTTGTTATTAGTAGTAGTAACTGGACATCACTCCTCTCACAACCTTCTGCCCATTTACGCTCACTCCTGTACTGAAACGCTCTGGTATAAAAGTCACAGTGTTCAAATATCATCTTTGGTAAAGGTTGTACTTCGCAAGTGGTGAATGGGAGACCAAAGAAGCCTAGACTGCAATCGCAGAAACGGGGACTGAGAGTAGCGTAGTAGAGAGTCTCGAAACTCCAGTTATTGCTCTTAAACTACAACGTCTGCGATTTTGACTGTAAGAAGAGAAATACGGTTAACACTGCTTTCCTCCTATTTATACGGACAGTAAAGTAAAGACTGCTGCACTATGTGTGTGAGAGAGACTGTGCTCACTGGCCATCACTGGGACTTACCCATACGGGACCTTCGATCTGAAATCCACAATCAGTACCGGGTATTATTCCTCCTCTGTACTGAATGAATCTCTGCAGAGATGAGATTAGTACCACATAATGAAAACATGATGCATGATGGTCAATGCAGACAGCCCTCAACATGGTCCTTTGTGCAGGACCCATTGAGGATATGTGTAGGCGATAGATTATGTTTTTTCAATTTCCTCCGGGCTCATGTACATTTTACATTTTAGTCATTTAGCATACGCTCTTATCCAGAGCGACTTACCTGGTATAGGCAGGCAGGTGAGTGCATACATTTTTCATACTTTCATACATGTACCAAGAATAAGTCCTTTATAGTGGTTCTATGTGAATAGAGTGGTATTATTGTGATGTTAAACGCTAAAACAGGTCAGTAAGTGGGCCTGTCTTGGTGCCAGTGTTGTTTCAGGGTTAAAGGTTAGACGTAAAACACGAACCAGCCACCATGGCTAACGTTACTCCAGCTGTGAAAACACCACCTCTGATTTATAGTTGTTAAACACAACACCTTTGGAAAGAGGCACGGGGCTTCTCCATGGAGAGAAAAATAGCTTTCTTCCCTCTGCCGGTGTATATCAAATCAAATCAAATCAAATCAAAATGTATTTGACATACGTGCCGAGTGTGTGAGGAGCGGTGTTTAACAACACTCAGAGGTGGAATGGCATCACAGTGTTAAGGGGACAGAGAGTTCAGATGACAGTAGACTACAGTACAGAGGTGGAATAGCATCACCGTGTTAAGAGGACAGAGAGTTCAGATGACAGTAGACTACAGTACAGAGGTGGAATAGCATCACCGTGTTAATGGGACAGAGAGTTCAGATGACAGTAGACTACAGTACAGAGGTGGAATAGCATCACCGTGTTAAGGGGACAGAGAGTTCAGATGACAGTAGACTACAGTACAGAGGTGGAATAGCATCACCGTGTTAAGGGGACAGAGAGTTCAGATGACAGTAGACTACAGTACAGAGGTGGAATAGCATCACCGTGTTAAGGGGACAGAGAGTTCAGATGACAGTAGACTACAGTACAGAGGTGGAATAGCATCACCGTGTTAAGGGGACAGAGAGTTCAGATGACAGTAGACTACAGTACAGAGGTGGAATAGCATCACCGTGTTAATGGGACAGAGAGTTCAGATGACAGTAGACTACAGTACAGAGGTGGAATAGCATCACCGTGTTAAGGGGACAGAGAGTTCAGATGACAGTAGACTACAGTACAGAGGTGGAATAGCATCACCGTGTTAATGGGACAGAGAGTTCAGATGACAGTAGACTACAGTACAGAGGTGGAATAGCATCACCGTGTTAATGGGACAGAGAGTTCAGATGACAGTAGACTACAGTACAGAGGTGGAATAGCATCACCGTGTTAAGGGGACAGAGAGTTCAGATGACAGTAGACTACAGTACAGAGGTGGAATAGCATCACCGTGTTAAGGGGACAGAGAGTTCAGATGACAGTAGACTACAGTACAGAGGTGGAATAGCATCACCGTGTTAATGGGACAGAGAGTTCAGATGACAGTAGACTACAGTACAGAGGTGGAATAGCATCACCGTGTTAAGGGGACAGAGAGTTCAGATGACAGTAGACTACAGTACAGAGGTGGAATAGCATCACCGTGTTAATGGGACAGAGAGTTCAGATGACAGTAGACTACAGTACAGAGGTGGAATAGCATCACCGTGTTAATGGGACAGAGAGTTCAGATGACAGTAGACTACAGTACAGAGGTGGAATAGCATCACCGTGTTAAGGGGACAGAGAGTTCAGATGACAGTAGACTACAGTACAGAGGTGGAATAGCATCACCGTGTTAATGGGACAGAGAGTTCAGATGACAGTAGAGTAAAGTAACAGTATCAGGCCATTGCTGTTAAAAATGGACGGCACATTGATCCGATTTGTGGCCTTTAATAGCTGATGTTCTTCTCTCTCTCTCTCTCTCTCTCTCTCTCTCTCTCTCTCTCTCTCTCTCTCTCTCTCTCTCTCTCTCTCTCTCTCTGGTATAGTTACACCTGGTATAGTTCTGCTAGTCTTAGCTGGTATAGTTCTACCTGGTATTGTTCTACTAGTTCTACCTGGTATAGTTCTACCTGGTATATTTCTACTAGTTCTTCCTGGTATAGTTTTACCTGGTATAGTTCTACTAGTTCTTCCTGGTATAGTTCTACCTGGTATAGTTCTACTAGTTCTTCCTGGTATAGTTCTACTAGTTCTTCCTGGTATAGTTCTACCTGGTATAGTTCTACTAGTACGTCCTGGTATAGTTCTACCTGGTATAGTTCTACTAGTACGTCCTGGTATAGTTCTACCTGGTATAGTTCTACTAGTACGTCCTGGTATAGTTCTACCTGGTATAGTTCTACTAGTTCTTCCTGGTATAGTTCTACCTGGTATAGTTCTACTAGTTCTTCCTGGTATAGTTCTACCTGGTATAGTTCTACTAGTTCTTCCTGGTATAGTTCTATCTGGTATAGTTATACTAGTTCTTCCTGGTATAGTTCTACCTGGTATAGTTTTACTAGTTCTTCCTGGTATAGTTCTACCTGGTATATGTCTAACTGGTATAGGTATATTAGTTCTACCTGGTATATGTCTAACTGGTATAGGTCTATTAGTTCTAACTGGTATATGTCTAACTGGTATAGGTATATTAGTTCTACCTGGTATATGTCTAACTGGTATAGGTCTATTAGTTCTACCTGGTATATGTATACCTGGTATAGGTCTATTAGTTCTACCTTGTATATGTCTAACTGGTATAGGCCTATTAGTTCTACCTGGTATATGTCTAACTGGTATAGGTCTATTAGTTCTACCTGGTATATGTATACCTGGTATAGGTCTATTAGTTCTACCTTGTATATGTATACCTGGTATAGGTCTGTTAGTTCTACCTGGTATATGTATACCTGGTATAGGTCTATTAGTTCTACCTGGTATATGTATACCTGGTATAGGTCTATTAGTTCTACCTGGTATATGTCTAACTGGTATAGGTATATTAGTTCTACCTGGTATATGTCTAACTGGTATAGGTCTATTAGTTCTACCTGGTATATGTCTAACTGGTATAGGTCTATTAGTTCTACCTGGTATATGTCTAACTGGTATAGGTCTATTAGTTCTACCTTGTATATGTATACCTGGTATAGGTCTATTAGTTCTACCTGGTATAGTTATACTAGTTCTTCCTGGTATAGTTCTACCTGGTATAGTTTTACTAGTTCTTCCTGGTATAGTTCTACCTGGTATATGTCTAACTGGTATAGGTATATTAGTTCTACCTGGTATATGTCTAACTGGTATAGGTCTATTAGTTCTACCTGGTATATGTATACCTGGTATAGGTCTATTAGTTCTACCTGGTATATGTCTAACTGGTATAGGTATATTAGTTCTACCTGGTATATGTCTAACTGGTATAGGTCTATTAGTTCTACCTGGTATATGTCTAACTGGTATAGGTCTATTAGTTCTACCTGGTATATGTCTAACTGGTATAGGTCTATTAGTTCTACCTTGTATATGTATACCTGGTATAGGTCTATTAGTTCTACCTGGTATAGTTATACTAGTTCTTCCTGGTATAGTTCTACCTGGTATAGTTTTACTAGTTCTTCCTGGTATAGTTCTACCTGGTATATGTCTAACTGGTATAGGTATATTAGTTCTACCTGGTATATGTCTAACTGGTATAGGTCTATTAGTTCTACCTGGTATATGTCTAACTGGTATAGGTCTATTAGTTCTACCTGGTATATGTATACCTGGTATAGGTCTATTAGTTCTACCTTGTATATGTCTAACTGGTATAGGCCTATTAGTTCTACCTGGTATATGTCTAACTGGTATAGGTCTATTAGTTCTACCTGGTATATGTATACCTGGTATAGGTCTATTAGTTCTACCTTGTATATGTATACCTGGTATAGGTCTATTAGTTCTACCTGGTATATGTATACCTGGTATAGGTCTATTAGTTCTACCTGGTATATGTATACCTGGCATAGGTCTATTAGTTCTACCTGGTATATGTCTAACTGGTATAGGTCTATTAGTTCTACCTGGTATATGTCTAACTGGTATAGGTATATTAGTTCTACCTGGTATATGTCTAACTGGTATAGGTCTATTAGTTCTACCTGGTATATGTCTAACTGGTATAGGTCTATTAGTTCTACCTGGTATATGTCTAACTGGTATAGGGCTACTTGACAGTAATGGATGAAAGAGGACAAAGACAAAACCAAACTATCTTCTGCAGTATTTTACTGTGGCTGTTAGAACTAATATAACTATACCAGGTAGAATTATACCAGGTAGAATTATACCAGGTAGAACTATACCAGGTAGAAATATACCAGTTAGAACTATACCAGGTAAAACTAATATAACTATACCAGGTAGAGCTATACCAGGAAGAACTATACCAGGTAGAACTACACCAGGTAGAACTATTAGAACTATACCAGGTAGAACTATACCAGGTAGAATTATACCAGGTAGAACTATACCAGTTAGAACTATACCAGGTAAAACTAGTAGAACTATACCAGGTAGAACTATACCAGGTAAAACTATACCAGGTAGAACTATACCAGGTAGAACTATACCAGGTAGAACTAGTAGAACTATACCAGGTAGAACTAGTAGAACTATACCAGGTAAAACTAGTAGAACTATACCAGGTAGAACTATAGCAGGTATAACTATACCATGTAGAACTAGTAGAACCATACCAGGTAGAACTATACCAGGTAGAACTAGTAGAACTATATCAGGTAGAACTATACCAGGTAGAACTAGTAGAACTATACCAGGTAGAACTAGTAGAACTATACCAGGTATAACTATACCAGGTATAACTTTACCAGGTAGAACTATACCAGGTAGAACTATACATGGTAGAACTAGTAGAACTATACCAGGTAGAACTATACCAGGTAGAACTATACCAGGTAGAACTAGTAGAACTATACCAGGTAGAACTAGTAGAACTTTACCAGGTAGAACTAGTAGAACTATACCAGGTAGAACTAGTAGAACTATACCTGGTAGAACTAGTAGAACTATACCAAGCAGAACTATACCAGGTAGAACTATACCAGGTAGAACTATACCAGGTAGAACTAGTAGAACTATACCAGGTAGTATTTGACTGTGGCTGAGGTCTATTTCATGTTGGTCCCGTCTCACTCTCCCTGGCCCTGCCTGCCATGTGTGTCTGTTTTGGAAACGTGGGCCGAGTTAACCACTCTCCCGGGCACATTCACTGGGTTGTGGTTAACATGCTGCCATGGCAACTGCTATTCACCAGCCCTCGGACAAAAATGTTTTTATTCCTCTGTAACACAAAAGGCTACGGGATGAACTTTCTGACAACACACAACTGTTGAATGGCCCTGTTCTGGTGATAATATATCTGTTTTAATTTCCTTTGTCAAGCCAGACAAAGAGGACAAACACAAACGAACTTTCAGGATTCCTGCCTCATGCAAGAGGCTTGGATTTCAATAGGCATATTCTGCCCTGTCTCTCTATGTCAGACTTTTGCATTGGAGTAGACTCTAGAACATGCACCAATGGACTTTTAATGTGCTGCTGAAATCATGCCTGTGAATTTTTTTCATGCCATGTCCACTCACGGTTACTAAGCCTCCATTCAGACCATATCCAACGGAGGAAACAATTGTCTGGAACACAATCAAGGTGAATCTCTGAATCTATCCATACAGTTCTACGGAACACACATTAGTAAGACCTTCAAACATGCACCTCCTCAACCAGGACCAGGTCACGCTATACATCTACAGCCTGAACAGTTTGAAATACAACATCTTTCTAAATATATGGATCTTATTGCAAACACATTGTGCTCTGTTGACATACTGTCTGTCAAGAGGCACTGCTCTGCTATTTCATCAGTACTAAACATACCATGATACAGTCTACCACGATACAGTCTACGATGATACAGTCTACCAATATACAGTCTACCAATATACAGTCTACCACGATACAGTCTACCACGATACAGTCTACCACGATACAGTCTACCATGATACAGTCTACCATGATACAGTCTACCATGATACAGTCTACCACGATACAGTCTACCACGATACAGTCTACCACGATACAGTCTACCACGATACAGTCTACCATGATACAGTCTACCATGATACAGGTACCAGTCCTCATTCTACCATTCTGAATAGCCATTGATTTCCATTAGGGTTTGGCTGGCACCAACAGCACAGTACTGACCTGTCTGCCTCCCATTAGTGCACTTTAATTCTGCTGATGAATAGTCAGGATAGACTGCCCTACCTGGCTGCCCAGACAGACAGACAGACAGACCGACAGAAGGACAGACAGACAGACAGACAGACAGACAGACAGACAGGCAGGCAGGCAGGCAGGCAGGCAGGCAGGCAGGCAGGCAGGCAGGCAGGCAGACAGACAGACAGACAGACAGACAGACAGACAGACAGACAGACAGACAGACAGACAGACAGACAGACAGACAGACAGGCAGGCAGGCAGGCAGGCAGGCAGGCAGGCAGGCAGGCAGGCAGGCAGGCAGGCAGGCAGGCAGGCAGGCAGGCAGATAGGCAGACAGACAGGCAGGCAGGCAGGCAGGCAGGCAGGTAGGCAGGCAGGCATACACACAGCTAGATGCTCATCCCGGATGGCAATGGTGAAGTTCTGTCTCATTCTATCATGATGAATAGTCCACGAGTTTAAGATTTGATCATCCATCGCTCACAACTCATCATTAAAATAGCACTCCACTGTCCACTCTTCATGTCTGATAAGGAGTGTGTGTTGGTGGTGTGTGTACATAGTTTTGTAGTGTATTGGTAGATGAGGAGTCTGGGATGGTGAGTCATTTAGAGGAGGTTGAGAAAGTGAGTACATTAAGAATTAAATTACCACTACTGTACTGTCGTTGGTTATGCAACAGCTCATTTGAATGTTTTAGTGAGTTGAACTTTAAATGTCTCCCTAAGCTCAGCCCATGGACTACTGTAAAGATGGCCATGTATATGCTTTCAGTGCTGGACCAATACTTCAGCTCTTCTGCGTATGATGGAGTGAAACATAACCCCCTTATATGGACTTTGCAATGGTTTAAGAAATATCTGGTTGACCGATATGGCCTTTTTGGACACAAGAAGTGACACTGTTACTCTGCAGCACACAGAAGAATAAATAAAGATGTACAACTGCTGCTTTGACTATTCTGTGATGAAGGATTCCATCAACTAGTTAACTGTTCTCACGCTGTTTCTCTCTCTCTCTTTCTCTCTATGTGTTTCCATGGAGGTTGCTTCGAGTGCTGCATCAAGTGTCTGGGCGGGGTGCCGTATGCGTCGCTGGTGGCCACCATCCTGTGTTTCTCCGGCGTGGCCCTGTTCTGTGGCTGCGGCCATGTAGCCCTCACTGGCTCCCTTACCATCCTGGAGAACCACTTCTCCAAGGTCACCTCTGACCACGCCATGCTGACCGACGTGTGAGTGACCGCACCTGACCCCATGAGTAGTGGCTAGGAGTCCTTGACCCTAAAACTGGCCATGAAAAAAACAATGTTCCCTAGTTATATCCTATAAGCTATAAGTAAGGCCTGGCTAGATATCATAAGTAACCTACTGTTTGACCAGAGTAGAGCATTAGTAAGATGCAACTGGTCCCACCCAAAACCCATACATCTCGATCCAGGCAGTACTAATGGCTATATGTCTATAATGATATCTTGAAGAAAACAATCTACCAGTTATACGTATATCAACCCTTTTAATCTTAGTGAGCTGAACCTCCTAGCAGAGGCATAGATAAGCCCTATCCATGAATTACAGGTACTTTTATATAGATATCCTTTCTTCAATGAGCTCATCACGACAGCTATTTTGTTTGTTTTTTTATCAGAAAATAAACCCGTGCTTGCACCTTACCCCAGATGAGAACTAATATGGAGCTTTTCTCTTTTGGCTCCATTAGTCTAAGGCAAGAGAGGAGAAAAATAGAGTAGAGAGAGAGGAAGGACAAGTGTTTTGTGTTGAGGTTTTAACGGGGAGTCTCTGTGAGTGCCCAGTTTAATTTCAAGTATCAAGTTTTAACGTAACATGTACAAGTACAGTGAAATGCCTTTCTTGCAAACTCAAAACCCAACAATGCAATAGTCAATAACAATGTATTACTAGAAGAAGAAGAAAAGAAAAAACCACGAGAAGTAAGAATAAGAAATATGAAATACACAATAAAACAAGTAAAATGTCTAGAGGGCCGATCGGTCTCTCAGCAGATATGCATCGTCTGTTTACATTTTCATCAGCCAAAGTTGTTAATGGTTTAAATAATTTTTTAAAAACTCAACGACAGAATTAATGGTAATAGGTTGCACGTTTTACAACCTGAGCCAAATCTAAATGTATAAGCTTGTGTAATACAAGCTGACAGAGTTACGGTATTTCCTCTAGCCTCATGTTGGAGGCTGAAACATAACAGAGTCATATTGGATTATCCCTAACGTAAACTATTCAGCGCGGGTGCCTTTGATCGTGAACAGGACACAGAGAGGGTTTATGCGATTTGCTCCTATTTCAGAATACAGCTGATGCAGTACGTCATCTATGGCATCGCTTCCTTCTTCTTCCTCTATGGGATCATCCTGCTGGCCGAGGGCTTCTACACCACCAGCGCTGTCAAGGAGCTGCACAGCGAGTTCAAGACCACCATCTGCGGACGCTGTATTAGTGGCATGGTACGTCACTATCATCACCACTGCACTGTGTTAACCAAGCACTGAACTTACACCAGACACAAACAACTAACTCACTGCCCTCTTGAACAGACCACATTTTGTGCAACAAGCTAGTCTTTTTTTTTTATGTACTCAACCCGAACCACATTGACACCTGAGTTCTGTTTAGATGTAATCAATCAAACAAGTTGATGACATAATGATGACGTCTGAGCAAATACTCAGCGCAAATGGGCACGAAATTATGTCCTCCCTTTTTAGGCCTACCAGTCAAATAGACGCAACAACAACTATGAAAATACCAGTTATTATCCAGTTCTTCCTAATGCCAATACGAAGCTGTGTTTGCACACGTGTCTTCTCAGTTTGTGTTCTTGACCTACATCCTGGGTATTGCCTGGCTGGCTGTGTTTGGTTTCTCCGCCGTGCCCGTCTTCCTCTTCTACAACATGTGGTCCACCTGCGTCGCCATGAGGTCACCTGTGGCTAACCTCACCAACATGGACTCCATCTGCGTGGACGTCCGTCAGTACGGTAAGGGAAAACCGGAGTTACAGCCATGGGTCATCTTCATTAGGCAGCATGTGAAAGAAAACAGACTGAAACAGGGAGGGACTACCTGAACTTCTCCAATAAGAAACGCTTGTTTTCATTTCCCGTTGCAAGCTTTTCTCTACGCTGTGCCCTAATGAATATGACCATATCCAACCAGGGTCCTTTCTATCCATAACACAGCGCAGATGTTTCCAATACCTTTTGTGTACAGTAGCCTGTTGAGGCTGTGGATCACTGATTTATATTGGTGTGTATCACAGGAGGTTGGTGGCACTTGAATTGGGAAGGACGGGCTCGTGGTAACGGCTGAAGGGGAATATGTGGAATGGTATCAAATACAACAAACACAAGGTTTGATGCCATTCTATTTGCTCTGTTCCAGCCATTATTATGAGCCATTCTTCCCTCAGAAGCCTCCACTGGTGTGTATAAAGATAATGAGAGGTTTTAGTGGCTGAGAGCCAACACGTTAGTGTGCTAAATATTAGTATAACAAACCACCCATCTCGCTTGGCTAAGAGTTGAGGAGAGACTGACTGCATCACTTCTTCTTTTTATAAGAAACATTAATGTGTTGAAAGTCCCAAATTGTTTGCATAGTCAACTTACACACACACTTACCCCACCAGACATGCCACCAGGGGTCTTTTCACAGTCCCCAAATCCAGAACAAATTCAAGAAAGCGTACAGTATTATATAGAGCCATTATTGCATGGAACTCTGTTCCATCTCATATTGCTCAAATAAACAAAAAAAACGATAAAGCACCACCTCACGGCACAACGCCTCTCCCCTATTTGACCTAGATAGTTTGTGTGTATGTATTGATATTGTAGGCTACGTGTGACGTTTTTAAATGTATGTAGTTCTGTCCTTGAGCTGTTCTTGTCTATTAATGTTCTGTATTATGTAAAGTTTCATGTTTCGTGTGGACCCCAGGAAGAGTAGCTGTAACTTTCGCAACAGCTAATGGGGATCCTAATAAAATACTAAATACCACTTTTCTCTGGCTCGATATCCTCCCTGTCTCCTCTCAGGCCAGGTTTTATAGCAACAATAAGACATTATAACGGCCTGAAATGTTCAGTGTGTCACATTGTACAGGTTTGATACACTCCACTCTACAGTTATGACATTTTAATGGAGATTTAATCTAAGTTATAACCATTCTGTAAATTCTAATGGGATATGTGACTATGGCCCATTAAGGATGTTTCTCTGGTTCCTTTACTGCGTATCTATATGAATTATATGAATACGTTTTCTGAAGACATGATGTGAGGAATTTGCTGTGTAAATATTAACCTTTGAATTGAACGACTGTCTGCAGGCATCATCCCCTGGAATGCCACACCAGGCAAGGCTTGTGGGTCCGCACTAGGAGACATCTGTAATACCAGTGAGGTAACGCTTCTCTCCTCCCATCCTAATTCGCCGGTTACATACTGTACTGTATTATGTGGGTTACTTTTGAGATGCATGCTCTCAATAACAGTGCAAGGGCCACAGAAAAACAATAATTTGTATTCACAATGAGTTACTGTACTATGGTACTGTGTTCAATCACATTAATCCCAATGTTTTTTCTTGTCTTTCTCAGTTCTACCTGTCCTACCACCTGTATATCATAGCATGTGCTGGAGCCGGGGCCACTGTCATTGCTCTGGTAAGCTCAACTCTCTCTCTCTCTCTCTCTCTCTCTCTCTCTCTCTCTCTCTCTCTCTCTCTCTCTCTCTCTCTCTCTCTCTCTCTCTCTCTCTCTCTCTCTCTCTCTCTCTCTCTTCTCTCTCTCTCTCTCTCTCCCTCCCCCCCCCCCCCTCCCCCCCCCTCTCCCCTTTTTCCCTCCCTCTCTCTCTCTCTCTCTCTCTCTCTCTCTCTCTCTCTCTCTCTCTCTCTCTCTCTCTCTCTCTCTCTCTCTCTCTCTCTCTCTCTCTCCCTCCCCCCCCCCCTTTCTCTCTCTCTCTCCTCTCTTTCCATTTGTATCTGACTGTGGAATCCAGTGCTCCTCTCCTCATTTCCCATATGGTTTATATAACCTCTGACTGTAAGGCAGATTACAATAGGCTTTTTCACAGCTCCAATCCCATTCTCTGTAAACCATCTGCTTAGATGCCCCGGGCCCCAGTCTTATTTTAGGAAAGCGGAAACAGGGTGGACGTTTGTCCTGGATTGGGACACATGGCAATGTTTATACAGTATCAATGGGAATCTCTGTAAGGAGATAAACGTGGAGACTACATCATTCTTTGAACTAAGGGCACCCCATTTCCGAAGAGTATAGAGTCCCGTCTTGGGTGTTTTGAAAACAATGAGTGATGACAGAAGAGGAACATTCTCTGTCAAGGCCATTTTCTTCTCTGATTGCTTCCAAAGATAGTTTCATAAGTTTCCACTTAACTCACATCTGAAAGTGACAAACAGGAATATTTTACTAATACTTATGTTTTTTTTTACAAGTAAAAAGTTGAAACATCAGTTGTTGCCATGAACATGCATGTTCCTGGAGAGTTCCCTTACCACCTGTATTCTGTTCTCTTCCACCAGCTGATCTACATGATGGCTACCACTTATAACTTTGCCGTTTTGAAGTTTAAGAGTCGAGAAGACTGCTGCACTAAGTTTTAACTGGTGTTCAGAGACACGGCACAGTCTAGGACACTGCTCTTAGTAGACAGCAGTGACTTTACTACATGGACTAAAAAACACAGAAAATAGACAGCAACATATCTCCATTAGTCTTCACCTAAAGTGTAAATAGCTGATTGTATGCATCCTTTAGCATGTGATATCCAGGGATAGCCCTTCCTGAAGGACCAACGGTACCTGAGGAGAGTTGTCTTAAAAATGGGGTGGTGTAAAGTTGGCAGAGTTATGCTTTTCTCCAGATCTTGTTAAGATCTGATTAGGACAATAAATCAGTAATAACTCCGTTAAATGACTAGCACTCAGGCTAATAAACAGTAGGCTTGGAGGAGGAAGACAACAACAATACTGTATTATGAAGGAGTCAGTGCCATGACTATTGCGCTTAAATTTGGGGTGGAAAAAGTATTTGTTTTTGCTAATATTTAATTAGTCAGAAGACCAGCCAGGCTTGGAAAGGTGCATTTTCCCCATTCATGTTTTAGGTTTGATCGTGTGTACTTTTGTATTTTCTTTGTGCAAGCCACAAAGAGTTACACAGGGAATGGTCAGTATTACAAGCCTCTGTCACAAACTAGTTCCTCAATCAGATATACAGTAGATATAGACACTCTTCATCTGTAAGATGACATAGACAAGATGAACAGCATTTCAAATTTAACTGCACATATAACTGCACATATAACTAGTATTGTGAAAGGTTATCCCAGTACCAGGGGTATATTTTCGATCAAGGTATATAGCCTCAGTTTATGACTTCATATATTTTCTAAAGGAAGTTTTCTTATTTTAGAGGAATAATGTAATTGTTATGTGACCTGATGCCATCATAGCTTCAGCTGATAGTTTCATGTTTTGTTTCATCCTTTTCTTTGACTCATCCAGAAACTGCCATTCAATTGCTTTTTTTAACACTGAGCCTGCATGCTTACTTTATTTTATTTGGATTCCTTAATCTGTTTATGATTACTTATATTCCATATTTCATAAATATTTAATTATTTCCTGAGATTTTTGAAGACTGTAGTTATTATTTTTCTCTTTCTATACAAAATAAACAATCTTTGTGTACAAAATATCCCCAATGGTTTATATTTCTTCTCAAATGAAAAAGAGACACTAACTGAGAACAGTACCAATGACGGAACACAGCAAGATAGGGTCTATTCCATGTCACTCCACAATCTAATTCCACTCTTACCTCTACTAACCACCTTCACCATCAAGCTTGCATGCAAAACCTCGAACAAGACTCCCCTTCCGCTCCCCTTTAAAATGTCTCTTCTGGAGTGTTCTTTGTGCATTGTGTAATAATAATCGTGTTAGTAATGTGGATAATAATGACGTTACGTTGCAGTTGCGTCTGTTGTCAGCTTAACGTTGTGTGTTCAGTGTGTGTGTGTGTGTGTGTGTGTGAGAGAGAGACGTAGCTCTGACTCCTGTAGCCTCATCTAGCCATGCTCACCAGCCATCCACCTCACCCCTCTCTTCCAGATCCACTTCCTCATGATTCTCTCAGCAAACTGGGCCTACCTAAAGGACGCCAGTCACATGCATGCCTACCAAGACATCAAACTGAAGGAAGAGCTGGAGCTGCATGACGTCACGTCTCGTTCAAAGGAATGTCTCAATTCCTACACATAAGGATTACGCCCTCACACCTTTATGATCACACACACACCCTCAGACCCCCCCGCCCCCCCCGCCCCCCAGGCCAGGCGGCCTGTCGGACCAACAGAACACTCAGCTCCCATAACCTGATAGCTGCCCTCATTCAGCACAGTACTAACACAGCTCCTAACAAACTAATGCATCAATGTCGCTTTCTACAACTAACTGATCAAGATGTCTGTGTCGGAACCTCTCTTTTGTGTTTCGGATGTGAATATACTTTTGTTTTTGTATTTTTTAAATAATAATCTGTTTTATTTTTTATCAAAGATGCAGTTTTGATTACACCTCATAGCACAACATGAAACGCCTTACAACATCACAGATATATAAAAGGGGTGCAATGTGGTTTTTTCTAATTACATACAAATTTGGTCCTCCTGGCTCTGAATGGAGAGCGTATTAAGAGGAGGATTGTGAAGGCACCACAACATTCTATTGTACAACAGAACATGCATGTGTTGGCTTCTTTGACAAAGTCTTTGCGTTACCCCTCTGCCCATTTGAAACTGTTAGGGTTTAGAATACTTTTCTCTTGCTAGTAGTTTGACTTGAAATAGGGATGATCATTCTGATTCTAGAATTTCACAAGTTACATTCATCACATACATTCCAACTAAAATGTTAATATTTTTTAATTGAAAAGGTAATAA
>NC_059214.1:47545239-47555239 GCF_020615455.1 Coregonus clupeaformis | reverse complement strand
TGGGATATGGACTGACTCAATTAATCAGACATTATGAATGGTATATGGACTGACTCAATTAATCAGACGTTATGAATGGGATATTGACTGACTCAATTAATCAGACATTATGAATGGGATATGGACTAAATCAATTAATCAGATGTTATGAATGGGATATGGACTGACTCAATTAATCAGACATTATGAATGGGATATGGGTTGACTCAATTCATCAGACATTATGAATGGGATATTGACTGACTCAATTAATCAGACAATATGAATGGGATATGGACTAAATCAATTAATCAGATGTTATGAATGGGATATGGACTGACTCAATTAATCAGACATTATGAATGGGATATGGTATATAGTATACACAGAGAATATAGAATATAGAATACAGAATACATAGAGAATATAGAACACACAGAGAATATAGAATACACAGATAATATAGAATACCCAGAGAATGTAGAATATAGAATACCCAGAACATATAGAATACACAGAGAATATAGAATATAGAATACCCAGAGAATATAGAAAATAGAATACTCAGAGAATGTAGAATATAGAATACCCAGAGAATATAGGAATACATAGAGAATATAGAATTTAGAATACACAGAGAATATAGAATACCCAGAGAATATAGAATACATAGAGAATATAGAATATAGAATACACAGAGAATATAGAATACCCAGAGAATGTAGAATATAGAATACCCAGAGAATATAGAATAGAATACCCAGATAACATAGAATACACAGAGAATATAGAATACACATAGAATATAGAATACACAGAGAATATAGAATGCACAGATAATATAGAATATAGAATACCCAGAGAATATAGAATATAGAATACTGTGACGTCACGAGAGGCTACACAGCTTTCAGCGGGATTGTCGCTCAGATAACTTTTCCCCAGCCTTACTGTAGTCCACGTTGCAGCTAGTGGCCAACCCAGCAAAAAGTCCTTCCAAATGTCTCTCACGTATTTCCACAGGTGCATATATCCAAAGGTGAGTATTTCCCAAAGGTAAGTATCTCCAAATCCTTATATTCCTCATGGAAGTGGACGTGCAGCACTCTTGTCCTCCAGAGAGCCCAGGTTGGAGACTGTGTCTCTTCACCCCCCACACACTCCCTCAGTGTGTCTCTTCCCTTCCCAAACCTTCAGCTCATCAGCTCCTCATTTGTTTCAGCTGCGTGGGAAGATTGGCCATAGAGGGGTGGAGTTCCCGACCATACCAGCAGATGGAGCCATAGCTGTCTGGGTTTGCAGCCACCTCAGGGGGATGTAACGTCCCTCCAGGACACAGCCTCTCGTGACATCACACATCCCCCTCCTCGGGACCGACGTCCTCGTCGGGGTAAAGGCAGCGAAGAAGGCATCACGCCGGGAGAGGGCGTCCGCATTGCCGTGGTGCTTGCCAGCCCTGTGGACAACAGAAAAGTTAAACGGTTGCAAGCTCAAAAACCATCTGGTTACTCTACTGTTTGATTCCTTGTTCTTGGCCATCCACTGCAGAGGGGCGTGATCAGATACCACCATGAAACGTCGGCCCAGGAGATAGAACCGAGGGACTCCAGGGCCCAGACTACAGCCAGACATTCTTTCTCCACCGTTGAATAGTTCTTCTCTCTTGGAAGTAACTTTCTGCTTAGGTAGAGAATGGGATGTTCTTCACCGTCATGTGCCTGGGTGAGGACAGCACCCAGACCCACCTCCGAAGCATCCGCTTGGACAATGAATTCCTTCTTGAAGTCTGGTGCTACCAGGATCGGACTGGAGCAGAGTGCTCGCTTCAGGTTGAGGGAAAGCCGCCTCCGCCGCAGGGTTCCACTTCACCATTCGTGAGTGGCGTTTGGTCGTCAGCTCCGTCAACGGTGCAGCTATGGTAGCAAAATCTGCAATAAAGCGTCTATAGTAGCCAGCGAGGCCCAAAAATGACCTTACTTGCTTCTTGGTGATGGGCTGCGGCCAGTCCTGTATGGCCCGCAGTTTGGCTTCCTGTGGTTTGACCAACCCCCGCCCAATGGTGTACCCCAGGTAGTTTGTCTCACTGAAGGCCAGCTTGCACTTCTTCGGGTTTGCCGTGAGCCCTGCTTCCCTGAGCGAATCCAGCACCGCTTGTACCCGGGGTATGTGGCTGGCCCAATCCGGACTTTGTATAACAACATCATCCAAATAAGCCGCTGCGTACCTCTTGTGGGGGCGCAAGGACTCGATCCATCAGGCGTTGGAACGTGGCAGGTGCCCCGTGGAGACCAAACGGAAGTCGGGTATACTGGTAGAGCCCCTCCGGGGTGGCAAAGGCTGTCTTCTCCTTAGACGCCGGGGTCAGGGGCACCTGCCAGTAGCCTTTTGTGAGATCAAGAGTGGTTAGGAAACGAGCATGCCCCAAGGAGTCTATTAAATCATCGACACGAGGCATTGGGTATGCATCAAATTCAGACACTTCATTCAACTTTCGATAGTCATTACAAAATCGTACTGAACCGTCTGGCTTGGGAACTAGTACGATGGGACTTGCCCAGGCACTGTGGGACTCTTCAATTACTCCCAACTCCCGCATCTTCCTTACCTCCTTCTGTATAACCACTTTACGAGCCTCTGGCACGCGGTACGGGCGCTGGTTTACCGTTCGGCCAGGCATGGTGCGGATCTCATGTTGGACCACCTCTGTGTGACCGGGAAGGGAGGAGAAGACATCCTGGTTCTGCTCCACGAGTTCCAGGGCCATCTGTCGTTGATGTGGGGACAGATTTGGACCCAGCTGAACCTCTTCTCGTGCCGGTTCCTTGGTCTCTGTGGGGGGTAGACAGCTGAACAGCGCCCTCTCTGGCGTGCCACTTCTTTAAAAGGTTAACATGATAAATCTGCTCAGTTTTCCTTTTATCTGGTTGCCTCACCTTGTAGTTTACTTCTCCCATGCGTTCAATGACCTCATATGGTCCTTGCCAGGTTGCCAGGAATTTACACTCAACGGTTGGCACCAGGACCAGCACTCTGTCCCCCGGCTTAAACTCCCTGGGTTGAGCAGATCTGTTGTAGGAGGCTTGCTGTTGCCGCTGACTGGCCTCCAGGTGTTCCCGCATCATGGGATAGATGGCCTTCATTCTCTCCCTCATAGCCCCGACATGGTCGATCAGTGTCCGCTGTTGGCATGGCTGCTCCTCCCAGGCCTCCTTGGCGATGTCGAGCAGTCCTCTGGGTCTGTAGGAAAGCAAGAGCTCAAAGGGTGAAAACCCAGTAGAAGACTGAGGTACCTCTCGCACCGCAAATAATATGTAGGGTAACAGCTGATCCCAGTTGCGCCCATCTTCCCCTACCGCTTTCCGCAGCATGGATTTTAGTGTTTTGTTAAAACGTTCGACTAGGCCATCTGTCTGGGGGTGGTAGACCGAGGTTCTCAGCTGTTTGATTTTCAGTAAAGCACAGAGTTCTTTCATCACTCTGGACATGAATGGAGTCCCTTGGTCCGTCAATATCTCTTTGGGATTCCCAGACTAGTTGAGAGACGGAACAACTCCTTGGCGATTTGTCTGGATGTAGCCTTCCTCAGCGGAATGGCCTCCGGGTACCGGGATGCATAGTCCAGAATGACCAGAATGTATTGATGTCCCCTGGAACTTTTCGGTAAGGGCCCGACTATGTCTAATCCAATCCTCTCAAAAGGAGTTTCGATAATGGGCAAGGGAATGAGCGGGTTTCTATATGTGGGCTTTGGTGCAACCTGCTGACACTCAGGGCAACTACGGCAGTAGTTCTCTATCTCTTTGTGTACTCCTGGCCAAAAGAAACGTTGCATGATTCTTTCCTTAGTCTTCTCTACCCCCAAGTGGGCCCCTAGCGGGTGTGTGTGTGCTAGGTTGAGTACTGTGGCCCGATAGGGCTGTGGCACGAGGAGCTGTTCATGCACTTCATCATTTTTCTTGACTATCTGATATACTAACCCTCGGTTTACTGCGAAATGGGGGTAAGTAGGGTTTGTCTTATCACCTAACACTACACCTTCTAATACCTGCACATTTCTTAAGGCATTTGCAAGAGTAGGATCTTGTAATTGAGCCGTACCATACTGGCCTGTGAGAGGGGGAAGCTCTTGGGTGCCTGGGACGTCTTCTTCACTGGAGAACGGAGCACTTTCCTGGGCTGCGTTCTCTTCTCCCGTATCCGGACCAGTCTCGGTGTCGGTCTGGGCACCTGCCATCCCTATCAGAGCCCGGGGCGGGAGTGAGTAACTCGGAGGATTGCACCGGAGCCTTCCCAGGATGAGTCTTGCCTCTCCGTTTCCGAGGTACTCGGGTTATCCTCTCCTGAGACTCTCTCCAGAGTGGGTAAAAGGCTGGGCAGTCTCGTCCAATTAGGACAGGGACGGGGAGGGAATCAACCACCCCCGCCGTCGTGTGTATGGTTCCCCGTGTGCTGGTCATTGTAAGTTCAGTAATGGGGTATTCTCTGGTGTCCCCATGGACACAGGAAACTGGGAGGACTTTCCCCGGGGTCAGACACGTTGGGCCCACCAAATCCTTACGCACCAGGGTGGCCCGGCTACCAGAATCCAGTAAGGCCTCCACATCATGGTGATTCACAGTTACCGGGCAGGTGGGGGGTCGATCTGGGCCGCCATCTACGACTCCCAAGAGCGAGGCAAAACGGTGTGTGGGTGCTGAGCTGGAGGACTCCGCAGTGGGCATAGGTTCATCGGCTGGTTTCCCACACTGCCAGGAGATATGTCCCATCTCCCCACACCGGTAACACTGTCGAGTTTCCCCCTCCTGGTGTACTCTTCTTGGACCCGCCTGGTTTCTGGCTCCCCCTGGAGCCGGGATAAATCCTGACGTGGCTGGGTTCGAGACCTTGGGGTCCTTTGGACGGGTTCTTCCCATTTGTGGTGGGGCCGCCCTCCTGGGGTCTTTTCGGGAAGCATTCAGCATCTCCGCTGTGGCCTGGTACTTTTCCACAGCTTCCACGGTCAGATCAGCCGTGGTCAAGGCCTGTTGACTGATGAACCGTTTTGCCTCATAAGGCAGGGCGCGTAGGTAACGATCCACCACAACGGCCTCCACCACCGCCGCTGCTGTATTCCTCTGCGGATCCAGCCATTTCCTTGCGATTCGGACAAGTTCATGCATCTGCGCCCGAGGAGGTTGGTCTGGTTGGAAGGTCCAGCTGTGAAAGCGCTGGGCCATACCAAACTTTGTGAGTCCATATCTGCTGAGGATCTCAGACTTCAGGGCATCATAGTCAGTAACCTGGTCAGGGCCCAGGTCCCGGACAGCATTCAGCGATTCCCCGGTTAGAAAGGGGGCTAACAGACCAACCCACTGTTGCTTGGGCCAGGCTTCCCTAGTGGCCGTGGCCTCAAATGCATGCAGGTATGCCTCAATGTCATCGGTAGCTCCCATCTTAGATATAAAGTCACTTGCCTTTATTGGGCGGGTATTTTGGACCACCCTCTGTCTCTGCAACTGCAATTCCTCTGCCTTCAGAAGGTTGGCTTTCTTTTGCTCCTCCAAGAGAGCCACGTTTGCTTGCATCTGGGCTTGCTGGCCAGCAACAAGGGCTTTCAATATGTCCTCCATTTCAGTCGGGCGGGGAGCCTCACGGCCAACTTGGAAAACTGGGTGATCAAACCTTCGGTATCCTCCTCTGACATGCACTATTAACGCTTGAGCGTGCCCGTATTCTCCACCATCTGTGACGTCACGAGAGGCTACACAGCTTTCAGCGGGATTGTCGCTCAGATAACTTTTCCCCAGCCTTACTGTAGTCCACGTTGCAGCTAGTGGCCAACCCAGCAAAAAGTCCTTCCAAATGTCTCTCACGTATTTCCACAGGTGCATATATCCAAAGGTGAGTATTTCCCAAAGGTAAGTATCTCCAAATCCATATATTCCTCATGGAAGTGGACGTGCAGCACTCTTGTCCTCCAGAGAGCCCAGGTTGGAGACTGTGTCTCTTCACCCCCCACACACTCCCTCAGTGTGTCTCTTCCCTTCCCAAACCTTCAGCTCATCAGCTCCTCATTTGTTTCAGCTGCGTGGGAAGATTGGCCATAGAGGGGTGGAGTTCCCGACCATACCAGCAGATGGAGCCATAGCTGTCTGGGTTTGCAGCCACCTCAGGGGGATGTAACGTCCCTCCAGGACACAGCCTCTCGTGACATCACAATACCCATAGAATATAGAATACCCAGAGAATATAGAATACCCAGAGAATATAGAATACACAGAGAATATAGAATATAGAATACCCAGAGAATATAGAATATAGAATACCCAGAGAATATAGAATACCCAGAGAATATAGAATACACAGAGAATATAGAATACCCAGAGATTATAGAATACACAGCGAATATAGAATATAGAATACCCAGAGAATATAGAATACCCAGAGAATATAGAATATAGAATACACAGAGAATATAGAATACCCAGAGATTATAGAATACACAGCGAATATAGAATATAGAATACCCAGAGAATATAGAATACCCAGAGAATATAGAATATAGAATACACAGAGAATATAGAATACCCAGAGATTATAGAATACACAGCGAATATAGAATATAGATTACCCAGAGAATATAGAATACCCAGAGAATATAGAATATAGAATATACAGAGAATATAGAATACCCAGAGATTATAGAATACACAGCGAATATAGAATATAGAATACCCAGAGAATATAGAATACCCAGAGAATATAGAATATAGAATACACAGAGAATATAGAATACCCAGAGAATATAGAATATAGAATACACAGAGAATATAGAATACCCAGAGATTATAGAATACCCAGAGAATATAGAATACCCAGAGATTATAGAATACCCAGAGAATATAGAATACACAGTATAGTCTACACAAACAGAAGGCTATATTGACTGACTCAATTAATCGGACATTACAAATGGGATATGGACTGACTCAATTAAACCGAAATTATGAAATAAAAATAAATAAAAGATAAAGATCAACCACCAGAAGGACTTAGATAAAGATCAACAACCAGAAGGACTTAGATAAAGATCAACCACCAGAAGGACTTAGATAAAGATCAACCACCAGAAGGACTTAGATAAAAATCACCCACCAGAAGGACTTAGATAAAGATCAACCTCCAGAAGGACTTAGATAAAGATCAACCACCAGAAGGACTTATATAAAGATCAACCACCAGAAGGACTTAGATAAAGATCAACCACAAGAAGGACTTAGATAACGATCAACCACCAGAAGGACTTGGATAAAGATCAACCACAAGAAGGACTTAGATAAAGATCAACCACCAGAAGGACTTAGATAAAGATCAACCACAAGAAGGACTTAGATAAAGATCAACCACCAGAAGGACTTAGATAAAGATCAACCACAAGAAGGACTTAGATAAAGATCAACCACAAGAAGGACTTACATAAAGATCAACCACAAGAAGGACTTAGATAAAAATCACCCACCAGAAGGACTTAGATAAAGATCAACCTCCAGAAGGACTTAGATAAAGATCAACCACCAGAAGGACTTATATAAAGATCAACCACCAGAAGGACTTAGATAAAGATCAACCACAAGAAGGACTTAGATAACGATCAACCACAAGAAGGACTTAGAAAAAGATCAACCACCAGAAGGACTTGGATAAAGATCAACCACAAGAAGGACTTAGATAAAGATCAACCACCAGAAGGACTTAGATAAAGATCAACCACAAGAAACTTAGATAAAGATCAACCACCAGAACGACTTAGATAAAGATCAACCACAAGAAGGACTTAGATAAAGATCAACCACAAGAAGGACTTAGATAAAGATCAACCACAAGAAACTTAGATAAAGATCAACCACCAGAACGACTTAGATAAAGATCAACCACAAGAAGGACTTAGATAAAGATCAACCACAAGAAGGACTTACATGAAGCTCAACCACAAGAAGGACTTAGATAAAAATCAACCACCAGAAGGACTTAGAAAAAAATCAACCACAAGAAGGACTTAGATAAAGATCAACCACCAGAAGGACTTAGATAAAGATCAACCACCAGAAGGACTTAGATAAAGATCAACCACAAGAAACTTAGATAAAGATCAACCACCAGAAGGACTTAGATAACGATCAAGACACCAGAAGGACTTAGATAAAGATCAACCACAAGAAACAGATAAAGATCAACCACCAGAAGGACTTAGATAAAGATCAACCACAAGAAGGACTTAGATAAAGATCAACCACTAGAAGGACTTAGATAAAGGTCAACCACCAGAAGGACTTAGATAAAGATCAACCACCAGAAAGACTTAGATAAAGATCAACCACCAGAAAGACTTAGATAAGATGGAGAAAGTGATTTGTAAACTGATTTCAGATGCAAGGGTGCATCTCAATACAGAGCTGCCAACAACGCTTTTGCCGTGTGACACATGTTTTTGCCTGTTTTCACACGCACTCACGCCACACATCCAATTTCTCACGCAAAAAAGAATCTGCCGAGACTCGTTCGTTCCTTTTTTCAAACTCCCCGACGGTAGATGGCGCTGATGAGCGCCACTGAACCATATGCACTGCACCTCGAAGTTAGCGACAGAAGAAGATATACTATTGCTGCGAAAGACAGCAGGAGAAGAAACGGTCACTACCTCAAGAAGTCTGATAAGAAGCTGAGCTGAGACTAGGTATGTAACAATGAAATGTCGTCCAATTGAGTACACTTAAAATTTTGAAAGAAATGATTTGTTTGTGCGTGTGAACATGATTTAGTGTGGTGAATGTAAACTCAGCTGATTTCGAACAGGTAAGACTTATTCCAAAGAATTTAACATAAATACAGGAAATGTGTGCAATAGAAGTAGACTTGTGCAGACATTCACTGACCCCATGACAGAAGTGTACCTGCTGTTCTTCCAAGCCACCGTACCAACTTTCACTTCTTTCAACTTGCTGCTTCAGAGAGAGCAGTCATCAATATTTTTGTTACATGATGAGGTGGGATTGGATTTTGCTGTTTTTTTCCATTCTGTGTTTCTTGCTGATATCTGCAGGGATCCTCTAAAACAGGTTTCACCTACTATTTTTGTAAATGTCTGTTATAGATGGTGAAATTCGTACGCAAGCTATGTTCCAAGTTTATGGTTCCAGCAGCTCTGCAGTGCCATGAGGAGCCTTGTGAAATTGCCTTTAAAGAAAAGGCAAACCATTTACCAGGTTAGTATTTGACTATTATTATGATCAAACACTGTGATATGTGATATTTAGCCTTGTACCTTATAGCGATATGCTGTATCTGTGACAGGAAGAAAGTTGAACATTAGGTTCACAACCAGGGCTAAACTTAACAGATTACTCAACGAGGGTGACATCACACCAGAGCAGGTGGATTCATTCCATGAAGCTGTGTTGTGTTTCCTGACAAGTGCTGTGGACTATGCACTTAAGAAGCTGCCAATGGAAGAGCCACTGATCAAGCATGCACAATTTGTAGATGTACGGCAGAGGGCTGAAAGTGACATCGAAGATGTCCTGTACTTTGTTGAAAGGTAAGTTTTTTTTCTCTAATTATTGTCTGTCATCTTAGCTAAAGTACCCTGTGTTTTATGATGAGGTGTGTTCACTCCTAAACTGCACATGAGATATTCTTATGTGGCTTCTCCTCAAAGATGTGTATGAACTGCTGCTGGTTGATGACTATATACCTAAAACGTAACAACTTGTAACTCTACTTTCATAAATAGGTTTCCCCATCACCTCCCATACCATGGGCCAGAGGAGCATGACCTTCTGGGTGAGGAGTTTCTAAATTATCAGACCATGCCAATGATATCCCTGCAGGACAAAACTGAAATGGAAAGCTTCTGGGCTGAAATGGCAACCCGGAAGCATAAGGTAAACATTTTAAATGTTTTGTCTTTCCTTTTGGCCGGTGTGGCTTGGCTACATCTGTTGCTTAAAAATTGTTGCATGTATATATGTGTCATGCATGTTGC